>NW_027590278.1:300000-537046 GCF_964213995.1 Mustelus asterias | reverse complement strand
GCTGCTCCGCCGGAAGCGGAAACTCCCCGCCCCCCACTTCGCTCCTTGCCCTGCCCCTCCTGGCTCCGAACCCCGCCCCCCTGGTCAGAGCCCCGCCCTGTCCAGACAACCGGCTCCGAGCCCCTCCCCCTCACCCTACCTTCCCCCAGGCCGGTCCCACCCCCCCTGTCCCAGCCCCGCCCCTTCACCCACCCCGCCCCCTCAACCAGCCCCGCCCCCTTACCCTGACCAGACCGCACACCCTCCGCTCAGGATCACCCAGCCCCACCCCCTTTCCCAGCCCCGCCCCCTCTCCCAGCCCCATCCCCTCACCCAGGGCAGAAACGGCCCCAGCCCTGCCCCCTCACCCAAACCATCCCCCTCCCCAGCCCCGCCCCCTCACCCAATCCACCCCCTCCCCAGCCCCGCCCCCTCACCCAAACCATCCCCCTCCCCAGCCCCGCCCCCTCACCCAAACCAACCCCCTCCCCAGCCCCGCCCCCTCACCCAAACCAACCCCCTCCCCAGCCCCGCCCCATCACCCTCCTCACCCCCACACCCGTGGCCACTCCATCACCCATCCCCGCCCCGTCACCCAGCCCCGCCCCCTCACCCAAACCATCCCCCTCCCCAGCCCCGCCCCCTCACCCAAACCAACCCCCTCACCCAGCCCCGCCCCCTCACCCAAACCATCCCCCTCCCCAGCCCCGCCCCCTCACCCAAACCATCCCCCTCCCCAGCCCCGCCCCCTCACCCAAACCAACCCCCTCACCCAGCCCCGCCCCTTCACCCAAACCTTCCCCCTCCCCAGCCCCGCCCCCTCACCCAAACCATCCCCCTCCCCAGCCCCGCCCCCTCACCCAAACCATCCCCCCCCCAGCCCCGCCCCCTCACCCAAACCATCCCCCTCCCCAGCCCCGCCCCCTCACCCAAACCATCCCCCTCCCCAGCCCCGCCCCCTCACCCAAACCAACCCCCTCACCCAGCCCCGCCCCTTCACCCAAACCTTCCCCCTCCCCAGCCCCGCCCCCTCACCCAAACCATCCCCCTCCCCAGCCCCGCCCCCTCACCCAAACCATCCCCCCCCCAGCCCCGCCCCCTCACCCAAACCAACCCCCTCACCCAGCCCCGCCCCTTCACCCAAACCTTCCCCCTCCCCAGCCCCGCCCCCTCACCCAAACCATCCCCCTCCCCAGCCCCGCCCCCTCACCCAAACCAACCCCCTCACCCAGCCCCGCCCCCTCACCCAAACCATCCCCCTCCCCAGCCCCGCCCCCTCACCCAAACCATCCCCCTCCCCAGCCCCGCCCCCTCACCCAAACCAACCCCCTCACCCAGCCCCGCCCCCTCACCCAAACCATCCCCCTCCCCAGCCCCGCCCCCTCACCCAAACCATCCCCCTCCCCAGCCCCGCCCCCTCACCCAAACCATCCCCCTCCCCAGCCCCGCCCCCTCACCCAAACCAACCCCCTCACCCAGCCCCGCCCCCTCACCCAAACCAACCCCCTCCCCAGCCCCGCCCCCTCACCCAAACCAACCCCCTCACCCAGCCCCGCCCCCTCACCCAAACCATCCCCCTCCCCAGCCCCGCCCCCTCACCCAAACCATCCCCCTCCCCAGCCCCGCCCCCTCACCCAAACCATCCCCCTCCCCAGCCCCGCCCCCTCACCCAAACCATCCCCCTCCCCAGCCCCGCCCCCTCACCCAAACCATCCCCCTCCCCAGCCCCGCCCCCTCACCCAAACCAACCCCCTCACCCAGCCCCGCCCCCTCACCCAGCGCCAAACCCACACCATGCCCCGCCCCCTCATGCAGCCCAACCCCTCACCCAGCCCCGCCTCCTCACCCAAACCCAACCCCTCATCCAACCCAGCGCCCTCACCCAGCCCCGCCACCTCACCAACCCAACCCCTCACCCAGCCCCGCCTCCTCACCCAAACCCAACCCCTCATCCAACCCAGCGCCCTCACCCAGCCCCGCCCCTTCACTCAGCCCAACCCCTCACCCAGCCCCGCCCCCTCACCCAGCCCCGCCCCCTCACCAACCCAACCCCTCACCCAGCCCCGCCCCTTCACTCAGCCCAACCCCTCACCCAGTTCCACCCCCTCACCCAGCCCCACCCCCTCACCAACCCAACCCCTCACCCAGTTCCACCCCCTCACCCAGCCCCACCCCCTCACCCAACCCAACCCCCCTCACCAGCCCCACCCCCTCACCAACCCAACCCCTCACCCAGCCCCACCCCCTCACCCAACCCAACCCCCCTCACCAGCCCCACCCCCTCACCAACCCAACCCCTCACCCAGACCCGCCCCCTCACCCAGCCCCGCCCCCTCACCAACCCAACCCCTCACCCAGCCCCGCCCCTTCACTCAGCCCAACCCCTCACCCAGCCCCACCCCCTCACCCAGCCCCACCCCCTCACCAGCCCCACCCCCTCACCCAGACCCACCTTCTCACCCAGCCCATCCAGCCCCGAACCCTCACCAGCCCCACCCTCTCACCCAGCGCCACCCCCTCACCCAGCCCCACCCCCTCACCAGCCCCACCCCCTCACCAGCCCAACCCCCTCACCCTCCCCACCCCCTCAAACAACCCTCACCCCACCCCCTCACCCCACCCCCTCACCAGCCCTGCCCCTGACCAGCCCGGACCTCGTACCAGCCCAACCCCATCACCCTGTCCTGCCCCCTCACCCAGCCCCGCCCCCTCACCCAGCCCCGCCCTCTCACCCAGCCCCGCCCCCTCACCCAGCCCCGCCCTCTCACCCAGCCCCGCCCCCTCTCCCAGCCCCGACCCCTCATGCAGCCCAACCCCTCACCCAGCCCCACCCCTCACCCAGACCAACCCCTCACCCAGCCCCGCCCCCTCACCCAGCCCACCCAGTCACCCAGCCCCACCCCCTCATCCAGCCCCACCCCCTCACCCAGCTCTGCCCCCTCACCCAACCCAACCCCTCACCCAGCCCAACCCCAACACCCAGCCCCGCCTTCTCACCCAGCCCCACCCCCTCACCCAGTCCCACCCCCTCACCCAGCCCCGCCCCCTCACCCAGCCCAACCCCTCACCCAGCCCAACCCCCTCACCCAGCTCCACCCCTTCACCCAGCCCAACCCCCCTCACCAGCCCTGCCCCCTCACCCAGCCCCACCCCCTCACCCAGCCCCACCTCCTCACCCTGCCCCACCCCCTCATCCAGCCCCACCCCCTTACCCTGCCCCACACCCTCACCCAGCCCCACCCCCTCACCCAGCCCCACCCCCTCATCCAGCCCCACCCCCTCATCCAGCCCCACCCCCTCACCCAGCCCCACCCCCTCACCCAGCCCCACCTCCTCACCCTGCCCCACCCCCTCATCCAGCCCCACCCCCTTACCCTGCCCCACCCCCTCACCCAGCCCCACCCCCTCACCCAGCCCCACCCCCTCACCCAGCCCCGCCCCCTCACCCAGCCCAACCCCTCACCCAGCCCAACCCCTCACCCAGACCAACCCCTCACCCAGCCCCGCCCCCTCACCCAGCCCACCCAGTCATAGAACATAGAACATTACAGCGCAGAACAGGCCCTTCGGCCCACGATGTTGCACCGACCAGTTAAAAAAAAACTGTGACCCTCCAACCTAAACCAATTTCTTTTCGTCCATGAACCTATCTACGGATCTCTTAAACGCCCCCAAACTAGGCGCATTTACAACTGATGCTGGCAGGGCATTCCAATCCCTCACCACCCTCTGGGTAAAGAACCTACCCCTGACATCGGTTCTATAACTACCCCCCCTCAATTTAAAGCCATGCCCCCTCGTGCTGGATTTCTCCATCAGAGGAAAAAGGCTATCACTATCCACCCTATCTAAACCTCTAATCATCTTATATGTTTCAATAAGATCCCCTCTTAGCCGCCGCCTTTCCAGCGAAAACAATCCCAAATCCCTCAGCCTCTCCTCATAGGATCTCCCCTCCATACCAGGCAACATCCTGGTAAACCTCCTCTGCACCCTCTCCAAAGCCTCCACATCCTTCCTGTAATGTGGGGACCAGAACTGCACACAGTACTCCAAGTGCGGCCGCACCAGAGTTGTGTACAGTTGCAACATAACGCTACGACTCCTAAATTCAATCCCCCTACCAATAAACGCCAAGACACCATATGCCTTCTTAACAACCTTATCTACTTGATTCCCAACTTTCAGGGATCTATGCACACATACACCTAGATCCCTCTGCTCCTCCACACTATTCAAAGTCCTCCCGTTAGCCCTATACTCAACACATCTGTTATTCCTACCAAAGTGAATTACCTCACACTTCTCCGCATTAAACTCCATCCGCCACCTCTCGGCCCAACTTTGCAACCTGTCTAAGTCTTCCTGCAAACTACGACACCCTTCCTCACTGTCTACCACACCACCGACTTTGGTGTCATCAGCAAATTTGCTAATCCACCCAACTATACCCTCATCCAGATCATTAATAAATATTACAAACAGCAGTGGCCCCAAAACAGATCCCTGAGGTACACCACTTGTAACCGCACTCCATGATGAATATTTACTATCAACCACCACCCTCTGTTTCCTATCCGCTAGCCAATTCCTGATCCAATTTCCTAGATCACCCCCAATCCCATACATCTGCATTTTCTGCAGAAGCCTACCATGGTGAACCTTATCAAACGCCTTACTAAAATCCATATATACCACGTCCACTGCCTTGCCCCCATCCACCTCCTTGGTCACTTTCTCAAAAAACTCAATAAGGTTAGTAAGGCACGACCTACCTGCCACAAAACCATGCTGACTATCACCTATCAATTCATTACTCTCCAAATAACTATAAATCCAGCCCCACCCCCTCATCCAGCCCCACCCCCTCACCCAGCTCTGCCCCCTCACCCAACCCAACCCCTCACCCAGCCCAACCCCAACACCCAGCCCCGCCTTCTCACCCAGCCCCACCCCCTCACCCAGCCCCGCCCCCTCACCCAGCCCAACCCCTCACCCAGCCCAACCCCCTCACCAGCCCTGCCCCCTCACCCAGCCCCACCCCCTCACCCAGCCCCACCTCCTCACCCTGCCCCACCCACTCATCCAGCCCCACCCCCTTACCCTGCCCCACCCCCTCACCCAGCCCCACCCCCTCACCCTGCCCCACCCCCTCACCCAGCCCCACCCCCTCACCCAGCCCCACCCCCTCACCCAGCCCCACCCCCTCACCCAGCCCCGCCCCCTCACCCAGCCCAACCCCTCACCCAGCCCCACCCCTTCACCCAGCCCAACCCCTCACCCAGCCCCGCCCCCTCACCCAACCCAACCCCCCTCACCAGCCCCACCCCCTCACCCAGACCCACCTTCTCACCCAGCCCATCCAGCCCCGACCCCTCACCAGCCCCACCCTCTCACCCAGCGCCACCCCCTCACCCAGCCCCACCCCCTCACCAGCCCCACCCCCTCACCAGCCCAACCCCCTCACCCTCCCCACCCCCTCAAACCACCCTCACCCCACCCCCTCACCCCACCCCCTCACCAGCCCCGCCCCTGACCAGCCCGGACCTCGTACCAGCCCAACCCCATCACCCTGTCCTGCCCCCTCACCCAGCCCCGCCCCTTCACCCAGCCCCGCCCTCTCACCCAGCCCCGCCCCCTCACCCAGCCCCGCCCTCTCACCCAGCCCCGCCCCCTCTCCCAGCCCCGACACCTCATGCAGCCCAACCCCTCACCCAGCCCAACCCCTCACCCAGACCAACCCCTCACCCAGCCCCGCCCCCTCACCCAGCCCACCCAGTCACCCAGCCCCACCCCCTCATCCAGCCCCACCCCCTCACCCAGCTCTGCCCCCTCACCCAACCCAACCCCTCACCCAGCCCAACCCCATCACCCAGCCCCGCCTTCTCACCCAGCCCCACCCCCTCACCCAGCCCCACCCCCTCACCCAGCCCCGCCCCCTCACCCAGCCCAACCCCTCACCCAGCCCAACCCCCTCACCCAGCCCCACCCCTTCACCCAGCCCAACCCCCCTCACCAGCCCTGCCCCCTCACCCAGCCCCACCCCCTCACCCAGCCCCACCTCCTCACCCTGCCCCACCCCCTCATCCAGCCCCACCCCCTTACCCTGCCCCACCCCCTCACCCAGCCCCACCTCCTCACCCAGCCCCACCCCCTCATCCAGCCCCACCCCCTTACCCTGCCCCACCCCCTCACCCAGCCCCACCCCCTCACCCTGCCCCACCCCCTCACCCAGCCCCACCCCCTCACCCAGCCCCACCCCCTCACCCAGCCCCGCCCCCTCACCCAGCCCAACCCCTCACCCAGACCAACCCATCACCCAGCCCCGCCCCCTCACCCAGCCCACCCAGTCACCCAGCCCCACCCCCTCATCCAGCCCCACCCCCTCACCCAGCTCTGCCCCCTCACCCAACCCAACCCCTCACCCAGCCCAACCCCATCACCCAGCCCCGCCTTCTCACCCAGCCCCACCCCCTCACCCAGCCCCACCCCCTCACCCAGCCCCGCCCCCTCACCCAGCCCAACCCCTCACCCAGCCCAACCCCCTCACCAGCCCTGCCCCCTCACCCAGCCCCACCCCCTCACCCAGCCCCACCTCCTCACCCTGCCCCACCCACTCATCCAGCCCCACCCCCTTACCCTGCCCCACCCCCTCACCCAGCCCCACCCCCTCACCCTGCCCCACCCCCTCACCCTGCCCCACCCCCTCACCCAGCCCCACCCCCTCACCCGGCCCCACCCCCTCACCCAGCCCCGCCCCCTCACCCAGCCCAACCCCTCACCCAGCCCAACCCCCTCACCCAGCCCCGTCCCCTCACCCAGACCCACCCCCTCCCTGAGCCCAGTCCCCACACCCAACGCCACATCAGCCCCGTCCCCTCACCCAGCCCCGTCCCCTCACCCAGACCCACCCCCTCCCTGAGCCCAGTCCCCACACCCAACCCCACCCCCACACCCAGCCCTGCCCCCTCACCCAGCCACACCCCTCACCCAGCCCCACCCCCTCACCAAGCTACGCCCCCTCACCCAGCCCCATCCCCTCCCTAAGCCCTGCCCCCATCCGCAGCCCCGCACACGCCCCCATCCCCACACGCAGCCCGCCCCCTCTCTCCACCAGCCCAGTCCCCTCTCTCACAGCCCCTCCCCAGCCCCTCTCGCTCAGTGTCTCTCGCTCAGTGTCTCTCGCTCAGTGTCTCTCGCTCAGTGTCCCTCGCTCAGTGTCTCTCGCTCAGTGTCTCGCTCTCGCTCAGTGTCTCTCGCTCAGTGTCCCTCGCGCTCACTCAGTGTCTCTCACTCAGTGTCTCTCGCTCTCGCTCAGTGTCTCTCGCTCAGTGTCCCTCGCTCTCACTCAGTGTCTCTCACTCAGTGTCTCTCGCTCTCGCTCAGTGTCTCTCACTCAGTGTCTCTCACTCAGTGTCTCTCGCTCTCGCTCAGTGTCTCTCACTCAGTGTCTCTCGCTCAGTGTCTCTCGCTCTCACTCAGTGTCTCTCGCTCTCGCTCAGTGTCTCTCGCTCAGTGTCCCTCGCTCTCACTCAGTGTCACTCACTCAGTGTCTCTCGCTCAGTGTCTCTCACTCAGTGTCTCTCACACAGTGTCTCTCGCTCAGTGTCTCTCGCTCAGTGTCTCTCGCTCAGTGTCTCTCACTCAGTGTCTCTTGCTCAGTGTCTCTCGCTCTCGCTCAGTGTCTCTCGCTCAGTGTCTCTCGCTCAGTGTCTCTCGCTCAGTGTCCCTCGCTCTCACTCAGTGTCTCTCGCTCAGTGTCTCTCGCTCAGTGTCTCTCGCTCTCACTCAGTGTCTCTCGCTCAGTGTCTCTCGCTCAGTGTCTCTCGCTCAGTGTCCCTCGCTCTCACTCAGTGTCTCTCGCTCTCGCTCAGTGTCACTCACTCAGTGTCTCTCGCTCTCGCTCAGTGTCTCTCGCTCAGTGTCCCTCGCTCTCACTCAGTGTCTCTCACTCAGTGTCCCTCGCTCTCACTCAGTGTCTCTCACTCAGTGTCTCTCGCTCTCGCTCAGTGTCTCTCGCTCTGTGTCTCTCACACAGTGTCACTCACTCAGTGTCTCTCGCTCAGTGTCTCTCACTCAGTGACTCTCACTCAGTGTCTCTCGCTCAGTGTCTCTCACTCAGTGTCTCTCGCTCTCGCTCAGTGTCTCTCGCTCTCACTCAGTGTCTCTCACTCAGTGTCTCTCACTCAGTGTCTCTCGCTCAGTGTCTCTCACTCAGTGTCTCTCGCTCTCGCTCAGTGTCTCTCGCTCAGTGTCTCTCACTCAGTGTCTATCACTCAGTGTCTCTCACTCAGTGTCTCTCGCTCTCGCTCAGTGTCTCTCGCTCAGTGTCTCTCACTCAGTGTCTCTCGCTCAGTGTCTCTCGCTCAGTGTCTCTCGCTCAGTGTCTCTCGCTCACTGTCTCTCGCTCTCGCTCAGTGTCTCTCGCTCAGTGTCTCTCGCTCAGTGCCTCTCGCTAAGTATCTCTCGCTAAGTATCTCTCACTCAGTGTCTCTCGCTCAGTGTCTCTCGCTCAGTGTCTCTCACTCAGTGTCTCTCACTCAGTGTCTCTCACTCAGTGTCTCTCGCTCAGTGTCTCTCACTCTCACTCAGTGTCTCTCACTCAGTGTCTCTCACTCAGTGTCTCTCGCTCAGTGTCTCTCGCTCAGTGTCTCTCACTCAGTGTCTCTCGCTCTCGCTCAGTGTCTCTCACTCAGTGTCTCTCACTCAGTGTCTCTCACTCAGTGTCTCTCACTCAGTGTCTCTCGCTCAGTGTCTCTCGCTCAGTGACTCTCGCTCAGTGTCGCTCGCTCAGTGTCTCTCGCTCAGTGTCTCTCACTCAGTGTCTCTCGCTCAGTGTCTCTCACTCAGTGTCTCTCGTTCAGTGTCTCTCGCTCAGTGACTCTCGCTCAGTGTCGCTCGCTCAGTGTCTCTCGCTCAGTGTCTCTCACTCACTGTCTCTCGTTCAGTGTCTCTCGCTCAGTGACTCTCGCTCAGTGTCTCTCACTCAGTGTCTCTCACTCTCGCTCAGTGTCTCTCACTCAGTGTCTCTCACTCAGTGTCTTTCGCTCAGTGTCTCTCGCTCAGTGTCTCTCGCTCAGTGTCTCTCGCTCAGTGTCTCTCACTCTGTCTCTCGCTCAGTGTCTCTCGCTCAGTGTCTCTCACTCAGTGTCTCTCGCTCTCGCTCAGTGTCTCTCGCTCAGTGTCTCTCGCTCAGTGTCTCTGACTCAGTGTCTCTCACTCACTGTCTCTCGTTCAGTGTCTCTCGCTCAGTGACTCTCGCTCAGTGTCTCTCACTCAGCGTCTCTCACTCTCGCTCAGTGTCTCTCACTCAGTGTCTCTCACTCAGTGTCTCTCGCTCAGTGTCTCTCGCTCAGTGTCTCTCACTCTCTGTCTCTCGTTCAGTGTCTCTCGCTCAGTGACTCTCGCTCAGTGTCTCTCACTCAGTGTCTCTCACCCTCGCTCAGTGTCTCTCACTCAGTGTCTCTCACTCAGTGTCTCTCACTCAGTGTCTCTCACTCAGTGTCTCTCGCTCTCGCTCAGTGTCTCTCGCTCAGTGTCTCTCGCTCAGTGTCTCTCGCTCAGTGTCTCTCGCTCAGTGTCTCACGCTCAGTGTCTCTCGCTCACTGTCTCTCACTCAGTGTCTCTCACTCAGTGTCTCTCGCTCACACTCAGTGTCTCTCACTCTCGCTCAGTGTCTCTCACTCAGTGTCTCTCACTCAGTGTCTCTCACTCTCGCTCAGTGTCTCTCGCTCAGTGTCTCTCGCTCAGTGTCTCTCGCTCAGTGTCTCTCGCTCAGTGTCTCTCGCTCAGTGTCTCACGCTCAGTGTCTCTCGCTCACTGTCTCTCGCTCACTGTCTCTCACTCAGTGTCTCTCACTCAGTGTCTCTCGCTCACACTCAGTGTCTCTCACTCTCGCTCAGTGTCTCTCACTCTCGCTCAGTGTCTCTCGCTCAGCGTCTCTCGCTCAGTGTCTCACGCTCAGTGTCTCTCGCTCACTGTCTCTCACTCAGTGTCTCTCACTCAGTGTCTCACGCTCAGTGTCTCTCGCTCTCACTCAGTGTCTTTCGCTCAGTGTCTCTCGCTCTCGCTCAGTGTCTCTCGCTCAGTGTCTCTCACTCAGTGTCTCTCGCTCAGTGTCTCTCACTCAGTGTCTCTCGCTCAGTGTCTCTCACTCAGTGTCTCTCACTCAGTGTCTCTCACTCGGTGTCTCTCGCTCAGTGTCTCTCGCTCTCGCTCAGTGTCTCGCTCAGTGTCTCTCGCTAAGTGTCTCTCACTCAGTGACTCTCGCTCAGTGTCTCTCACTCAGTGTCTCTCACTCAGTGTCTCTCGCTCTCACTCAGTGTCTCTCACTCAGTGTCTCTCACTCAGTGTCTCTCGCTCTCACTCAGTGTCTCTCGCTCAGTGTCTCTCGCTCAGTGTCTCTCACTCAGTGTCTCTCGCTCAGTGACTCTCACTCAGTGTCTCTCACTCAGTGTCTCGCTCTCGCTCAGTGTCTCTCGCGCAGTGTCTCTCGCTCAGTGTCTCTCGCTCAGTGTCTCTCGCTCAGTGTCTCTCGCTCAGTGTCTCTCACTCTGTCTCTCGCTCAGTGCCTCTCGCTCAGTGTCTCTCACTCAGTGTCTCTCACTCATTGTCTCTCGCTCTCACTCAGTGTCTCTCGCTCAGTGTCTCTCGCTCAGTGTCTCTCACTCAGTGTCTCTCGCTCAGTGACTCTCACTCAGTGACTCTCACTCAGTGTCTCTCACTCAGTGTCTCGCTCTGTGTCTCTCGCGCAGTGTCTCTCGCTCAGTGTCTCTCGCTCAGTGTCTCTCGCTCAGTGTCTCTCGCTCAGTGTCTCTCGCTCAGTGTCTCTCACTCTGTCTCTCGCTCAGTGTCTCTCGCTCAGTCTCTCTCACTCAGTGTCTCTCGCTCTCGCTCAGTGTCTCTCGCTCAGTGTCTCTCGCTCAGTGTCTCTCACTCAGTGTCTCTCACTCAGTGTCTCTCGCTCAGTGTCTCTCGCTCAGTGACTCTCGCTCAGTGTCGCTCGCTCAGTGTCTCTCACTCAGTGTCTCTCACTCTCGCTCAGTGTCTCTCACTCAGTGTCTCTCACTCAGTGTCTTTCGCTCAGTGTCTCTCGCTCTCGCTCAGTGTCTCTCGCTCAGTGTCTCTCGCTCAGTGTCTCTCGCTCAGTGTCTCTCGCTCAGTGTCTCTCGCTCAGTGTCTCTCGCTCAGTGTCGCTCGCTCAGTGTCTCTCACTCAGTGTCTCTCACTCTCGCTCAGTGTCTCTCACTCAGTGTCTCTCACTCTCGCTCAGTGTCGCTCGCTCAGTGTCTCTCACTCAGTGTCTCTCACTCAGTGTCTTTCGCTCAGTGTCTCTCGCTCTCGCTCAGTGTCTCTCGCTCAGTGTCTCTTGCTCAGTGTCTCTCTCTCAGTGTCTCTCGCTCAGTGTCGCTCGCTCAGTGTCTCTCGCTCAGTGTCTCTCACTCAGTGTCTCTCGCTCTCACTCACTGTCTCTCACTCTCGCTCAGTGTCTCTCGCTCAGTGTCTCTCGCTCTCACCCAGTGTCTCTCGCTCAGTGTATCTCGCTCAGTGTCTCTCGCTCAGTGTCTCTTGCTCTCGCTCAGTGTCTCTCGCTCAGTGTCTCTCACTCAGTGTCTCTCGCTCAGTGTCTCTCACTCAGTGTCTCTCGCTCAGTGTCTCTTGCTCTCGCTCAGTGTCTCTCGCTCGGTGTCTCTCGCTCAGTGTCCCTCGCTCAGTGTCTCTTGCTCTCGCTCAGTGTCTCTCGCTCGGTGCCTCTCGCTCAGTGTCTCTCGCTCAGTGCCTCTCGCTCAGTGTCTCTCGCTCAGTGCCTCTCGCTCAGTGTCTCTCGCTCAGTGTCTCTCATTCAGTGTCTCTCGCACTCACTCAGTGTCTCTCACTCAGTGTCTCGCTCTCACTCAGTGTCTCTCACTCAGTGTCTCTCGCTCAGTGTCTCTCGCTCTCGCTCAGTGTCTCTCGCTCAGTGTCTCTCGCTCAGTGTCTCTCACTCAGTGTCTCTCGCTCAGTGTCTCTCACTCAGTGTCTCTCACTCAGTGTCTCTCACTCAGTGTCTCTCGCTCAGTGTCTCTCACTCAGTGTCTCTCACTCTGTCTCTCGCTCAGTGACTCTCGCTCTCGTTCAGTGTCTCTCGCTCTCGCTCAGTGTCTCTCGCTCTCGCTCAGTGTCTCTCGTTCAGTGTCTCTCGCTCAGTGTCTCTCACTCAGTGTCTCTCGCTCAGTGTCTCTCGCTCAGTGTCTCTCACTCAGTGTCTCTCACTCAGTGTCTCTCACTCAGTGTCTCTCACTCAGTGTCCCTCGCTCAGTGTCTCTCGCTCTCGCTCAGTGTCTCTCACTCAGTGTCTCTCGCTCAGTGTCTCTCACTCAGTGTCTCTCCCTCATTGTCTCTCACTCGGTGTCTCTCACTCAGTGTCTCTCGCTCTCATTCAGTGTCTCTCGCTCTCGCTCAGTGTCTCTCGCTCAGTGTCTCTCACTCGGTGTCTCTCACTCAGTGTCTCTCGCTCTCACTCAGTGTCTCTCACTCAGTGTCTCTCACTCAGTGTCTCTCACTCAGTGACTCTCGCTCAGTGCCTCTCGCTCAGTGTCTCTCGCTCAGTGCCTCTCGCTCAGTGTCTCTCGCTCAGTGTCTCTCATTCAGTGTCTCTCGCACTCACTCAGTGTCTCTCACTCAGTGTCTCTCGCTCTCACTCAGTGTCTCTCACTCAGTGTCTCTCGCTCAGTGTCTCTCGCTCTCACTCAGTGTCTCTCGCTCAGTGTCTCTCACTCAGTGTCTCTCGCTCAGTGTCTCTCACTCAGTGTCTCTCGCTCAGTGTCTCTCACTCAGTGTCTCTCACTCAGTGTCTCTCGCTCAGTGACTCTCGCTCTCGTTCAGTGTCTCTCGCTCTCGCTCAGTGTCTCTCGCTCTCGCTCAGTGTCTCTCGTTCAGTGTCTCCCACTCAGTGTCTCTCACTCAGTGTCTCTCGCTCAGTGTCTCTCGCTCAGTGTCTCTCACTCAGTGTCTCTCACTCAGTGTCTCTCACTCAGTGTCCCTCGCTCAGTGTCTCTCGCTCTCGCTCAGTGTCTCTCGCTCAGTGTCTCTCGCTCAGTGTCTCTCGCTCTCGCTCAGTGTCTCTCACTCAGTGTCTCTCGCTCAGTGTCTCTCACTCAGTGTCTCTCCCTCAGTGTCTCTCACTCGGTGTCTCTCGCTCAGTGTCTCTCGCTCTCACTCAGTGTCTCTCGCTCAGTGTCTCTCACTCGGTGTCTCTCGCTCAGTGTCTCTCGCTCAGTGTCTCTCGCTCAGTGTCTCTCGCTCAGTGTCTCTCACTCTCGCTCAGTGTCTCTCGCTCAGTGTCTCTCACTCTCACTCAGTGTCTCTCGCTCAGTGTCTCTCGCTCTCACTCTGTGTCTCTCGCTCAGTGTCTCTCACTCAGTGTCTCTCGCACAGTGTCTCTCGCTCAGTGTCTCTCGCTCGGTGTCTCTCGCTCAGTGTCTCTCGCTCGGTGTCTCTCGCTCAGTGTCTCTCGCTCAGTGCCTCTCGCTCAGTGTCTCTCGCTCAGTGCCTCTCGCTCAGTGTCTCTCGCTCAGTGTCTCTCATTCAGTGTCTCTCGCGCTCACTCAGTGTCCCTCGCTCAGTGTCTCTCGCTCTCGCTCAGTGTCTCTTGCTCAGTGTCTCTCGCTCAGTGTCTCTCGCTCTCGCTCAGTGTCTCTCACTCAGTGTCTCTCGCTCAGTGTCTCTCACTCAGTGTCTCTCACTCAGTGTCTCTCACTCAGTGTCTCTCGCTCAGTGTCTCTCACTCAGTGTCTCTCGCTCAGTGACTCTCGCTCTCGTTCAGTGTCTCTCGCTCTCGCTCAGTGTCTCTCGCTCTCGCTCAGTGTCTCTGGTTCAGTGTCTCTCGCTCAGTGTCTCTCACTCAGTGTCTCTCGCTCAGTGTCTCTCGCTCTCACTCAGTGTCCCTCGCTCAGTGTCTCTCGCTCTCGCTCAGTGTCTCTCGCTCAGTGTCTCTCGCTCAGTGTCTCTCGCTCTCGCTCAGTGTCTCTCACTCAGTGTCTCTCGCTCAGTGTCTCTCGCTCTCGCTCAGTGTCTCTCGCTCAGTGTCTCTCACTCAGTGTCTCTCCCTCAGTGTCTCTCACTCGGTGTCGCTCGCTCAGTGTCTCTCGCTCAGTGTCTCTCGCTCAGTGTCTCTCGCTCAGTGTCTCTCGCTCGTGTCTCTCACTCTCGCTCAGTGTCTCTCGCTCAGTGTCTCTCACTCTCACTCAGTGTCTCTCGCTCAGTGTCTCTCGCTCTCACTCAGTGTCTCTCGCTCAGTGTCTCTCACTCAGTGTCTCTCGCTCAGTGTCTCTCGCTCAGTGTCTCTCGCTCAGTGTCTCTCACTCAGTGTCTCTCACTCAGTGTCTCTCGCTCAGTGTCTCTCGCTCAGTGTCTCTCGCTCAGTGTCTCTCGCTCAGTGTCTCTCGCTCAGTGTCTCTCACTCTCACTCAGTGTCTCTCGCTCAGTGTCTCTTGCTCTCGCTCAGTGTCTCTCGCTCAGTGTCTCTCGCTCAGTGTCTCTCGCTCAGTGTCTCTTGCTCTCGCTCAGTGTCTCTCGCTCAGTGTCTCTCACTCAGTGTCTCTCGCTCAGTGTCTCTCACTCAGTGTCTCTCGCTCAGTGTCTCTTGCTCTCGCTCAGTGTCTCTCGCTCGGTGTCTCTCGCTCAGTGTCTCTCGCTCAGTGTCTCTTGCTCTCGCTCAGTGTCTCTCGCTCGGTGCCTCTCGCTCAGTGTCTCTCGCTCAGTGCCTCTCGCTCAGTGTCTCTCGCTCAGTGCCTCTCGCTCAGTGTCTCTCGCTCAGTGTCTCTCGCTCAGTGTCTCTCATTCAGTGTCTCTCGCACTCACTCAGTGTCTCTCACTCAGTGTCTCGCTCTCACTCAGTGTCTCTCACTCAGTGTCTCTCGCTCAGTGTCTCTCGCTCTCGCTCAGTGTCTCTCGCTCAGTGTCTCTCGCTCAGTGTCTCTCGCTCAGTGTCTCTCACTCAGTGTCTCTCGCTCAGTGTCTCTCACTCAGTGTCTCTCGCTCAGTGTCTCTCACTCAGTGTCTCTCGCTCAGTGTCTCTCACTCAGTGTCTCTCACTCTGTCTCTCGATCAGTGACTCTCGCTCTCGTTCAGTGTCTCTCGCTCTCGCTCAGTGTCTCTCGCTCTCGCTCAGTGTCTCTCGTTCAGTGTCTCTCGCTCAGTGTCTCTCACTCAGTGTCTCTCGCTCAGTGTCTCTCACTCAGTGTCCCTCGCTCAGTGTCTCTCGCTCTCGCTCAGTGTCTCTCGCTCAGTGTCTCTCGCTCAGTGTCTCTCGCTCTCGCTCAGTGTCTCTCACTCAGTGTCTCTCGCTCAGTGTCTCTCACTCAGTGTCTCTCCCTCATTGTCTCTCACTCGGTGTCTCTCACTCAGTGTCTCTCGCTCTCACTCAGTGTCTCTCGCTCTCGCTCAGTGTCTCTCGCTCAGTGTCTCTCACTCGGTGTCTCTCACTCAGTGTCTCTCGCTCTCACTCAGTGTCTCTCACTCAGTGTCTCTCACTCAGTGTCTCTCACTCAGTGACTCTCGCTCAGTGCCTCTCGCTCAGTGTCTCTCGCTCAGTGCCTCTCGCTCAGTGTCTCTCGCTCAGTGTCTCTGATTCAGTGTCTCTCGCACTCACTCAGTGTCTCTCACTCAGTGTCTCTCGCTCTCACTCAGTGTCTCTCACTCAGTGTCTCTCGCTCAGTGTCTCTCGCTCTCGCTCAGTGTCTCTCGCTCAGTGTCTCTCGCTCAGTGTCTCTCACTCAGTGTCTCTCGCTCAGTGTCTCTCACTCAGTGTCTCTCGCTCAGTGTCTCTCACTCAGTGTCTCTCGCTCAGTGTCTCTCACTCAGTGTCTCTCACTCAGTGTCTCTCGCTCAGTGACTCTCGCTCTCGTTCAGTGTCTCTCGCTCTCGCTCAGTGTCTCTCGCTCTCGCTCAGTGTCTCTCGTTCAGTGTCTCTCGCTCAGTGTCTCTCACTCAGTGTCTCTCACTCAGTGTCTCTCACTCAGTGTCCCTCGCTCAGTGTCTCTCGCTCTCGCTCAGTGTCTCTCGCTCAGTGTCTCTCGCTCAGTGTCTCTCGCTCTCGCTCAGTGTCTCTCACTCAGTGTCTCTCGCTCAGTGTCTCTCACTCAGTGTCTCTCCCTCAGTGTCTCTCACTCGGTGTCTCTCGCTCAGTGTCTCTCGCTCTCACTCAGTGTCTCTCGCTCAGTGTCTCTCACTCGGTGTCTCTCGCTCAGTGTCTCTCGCTCAGTGTCTCTCGCTCAGTGTCTCTCGCTCAGTGTCTCTCACTCTCGCTCAGTGTCTCTCGCTCAGTGTCTCTCACTCTCACTCAGTGTCTTTCGCTCAGTGTCTCTCGCTCTCACTCTGTGTCTCTCGCTCAGTGTCTCTCACTCAGTGTCTCTCGCACAGTGTCTCTCGCTCAGTGTCTCTCGCTCGGTGTCTCTCGCTCAGTGTCTCTCGCTCGGTGTCTCTCGCTCAGTGTCTCTCGCTCAGTGTCTCTCGCTCAGTGTCTCTCGCTCAGTGTCTCTCGCTCAGTGTCTCTCGCTCAGTGTCTCTCACTCTCGCTCAGTGTCTCTCGCTCAATGTCTCTCACTCTCACTCAGTGTCTCTCGCTCAGTGTCTCTCGCTCTCACTCAGTGTCTCTCGCTCAGTGTCTCTCACTCAGTGTCTCTCGCTCAGTGTCTCTCGCTCAGTGTCTCTCGCTCGGTGTCTCTCGCTCGGTGTCTCTCGCTCAGTGTCTCTCGCTCAGTGTCTCTTGCTCTCGCTCAGTGTCTCTCGCTCGGTGTCTCTCGCTCAGTGTCTCTCGCTCAGTGCCTCTCGCTCAGTGTCTCTCGCTCAGTGCCTCTCGCTCAGTGCCTCTCGCTCAGTGTCTCTCGCTCAGTGTCTCTCATTCGGTGTCTCTCGCACTCACTCAGTGTCTCTCACTCAGTGTCTCTCGCTCAGTGTCTCTCGCTCTCGCTCAGTGTCTCTCGCTCTCGCTCAGTGTCTCTCGTTCAGTGTCTCTCGCTCAGTGTCTCTCGCTCAGTGTCTCTCGTTCAGTGTCTCTCGCTCAGTGTCTCTCACTCAGTGTCCCTCGCTCAGTGTCTCTCGCTCTCGCTCAGTGTCTCTTGCTCAGTGTCTCTCGCTCAGTGTCTCTCGCTCTCGCTCAGTGTCTCTCAATCAGTGTCTCTCGCTCAGTGTCTCTCACTCAGTGTCTCTCCCTCAGTGACTCTCACTCAGTGTCTCTCACTCAGTGTCTCTCGCTCAGTGTCTCTCACTCAGTGTCTCTCACTCAGTGTCTCTCACTCAGTGTCTCTCGCTCAGTGACTCTCGCTCTCGTTCAGTGTCTCTCGCTCTCGCTCAGTGTCTCTCGCTCTCGCTCAGTGTCTCTGGTTCAGTGTGTTTTTGTGTCAGTGTGTCTCTGTGTCAGTGTGTCTCTGTGTCAGTGTGTCTCTGTGTCAGTGTGTATCTGTGTCAGTGTGTCCTCTGTGTCAGTGTGTATCTGTGTCAGTGTGTCTGTGTCAGTGTGTCTCTGTGTCAGTGTGTTTCTGTGTCAGTGTGTCTCTGTATCAGCGTGTTTCTGTATCAGTGCGTCTCTGTGTCAGAGTGTACTCTCGCTCAGTGTCGCTCGCTCAGTGTCTCTCGCTCAGTGTCTCTCACTCACTGTCTCTCGTTCAGTGTCTCTCGCTCAGTGACTCTCGCTCAGTGTCTCTCACTCAGTGTCTCTCACTCTCGCTCAGTGTCTCTCACTCAGTGTCTCTCACTCAGTGTCTTTCGCTCAGTGTCTCTCGCTCAGTGTCTCTCGCTCAGTGTCTCTCGCTCAGTGTCTCTCACTCTGTCTCTCGCTCAGTGTCTCTCGCTCAGTGTCTCTCACTCAGTGTCTCTCGCTCTCGCTCAGTGTCTCTCGCTCAGTGTCTCTCGCTCAGTGTCTCTCACTCAGTGTCTCTCACTCACTGTCTCTCGTTCAGTGTCTCTCGCTCAGTGACTCTCGCTCAGTGTCTCTCACTCAGCGTCTCTCACTCTCGCTCAGTGTCTCTCACTCAGTGTCTCTCACTCAGTGTCTCTCGCTCAGTGTCTCTCGCTCAGTGTCTCTCACTCTCTGTCTCTCGTTCAGTGTCTCTCGCTCAGTGACTCTCGCTCAGTGTCTCTCACTCAGTGTCTCTCACCCTCGCTCAGTGTCTCTCACTCAGTGTCTCTCACTCAGTGTCTCTCACTCAGTGTCTCTCACTCAGTGTCTCTCGCTCTCGCTCAGTGTCTTTCGCTCAGTGTCTCTCGCTCAGTGTCTCTCGCTCAGTGTCTCTCGCTCAGTGTCTCACGCTCAGTGTCTCTCGCTCACTGTCTCACTCAGTGTCTCTCACTCAGTGTCTCTCGCTCACACTCAGTGTCTCTCACTCTCGCTCAGTGTCTCTCACTCAGTGTCTCTCACTCAGTGTCTCTCACTCTCGCTCAGTGTCTCTCGCTCAGTGTCTCTCGCTCAGTGTCTCTCGCTCAGTGTCTCTCGCTCAGTGTCTCTCGCTCAGTGTCTCTCGCTCAGTGTCTCTCGCTCAGTGTCTCTCGCTCACTGTCTCTCGCTCACTGTCTCTCACTCAGTGTCTCTCACTCAGTGTCTCTCGCTCACACTCAGTGTCTCTCACTCTCGCTCAGTGTCTCTCACTCTCGCTCAGTGTCTCTCGCTCAGTGTCTCTCGCTCAGTGTCTCACGCTCAGTGTCTCTCGCTCACTGTCTCTCACTCAGTGTCTCTCACTCAGTGTCTCACGCTCAGTGTCTCTCGCTCTCACTCAGTGTCTTTCGCTCAGTGTCTCTCGCTCTCGCTCAGTGTCTCTCGCTCAGTGTCTCTCACTCAGTGTCTCTCGCTCAGTGTCTCTCACTCAGTGTCTCTCGCTCAGTGTCTCTCACTCAGTGTCTCTCACTCAGTGTCTCTCACTCGGTGTCTCTCGCTCAGTGTCTCTCGCTCTCGCTCAGTGTCTCGCTCAGTGTCTCTCGCTAAGTGTCTCTCACTCAGTGTCTCTCGCTCAGTGTCTCTCACTCAGTGTCTCTCACTCAGTGTCTCTCGCTCTCACTCAGTGTCTCTCACTCAGTGTCTCTCACTCAGTGTCTCTCGCTCTCACTCAGTGTCTCTCGCTCAGTGTCTCTCGCTCAGTGTCTCTCACTCAGTGTCTCTCGCTCAGTGACTCTCACTCAGTGTCTCTCACTCAGTGTCTCGCTCTCGCTCAGTGTCTCTCGCGCAGTGTCTCTCGCTCAGTGTCTCTCGCTCAGTGTCTCTCGCTCAGTGTCTCTCGCTCAGTGTCTCTCACTCTGTCTCTCGCTCAGTGCCTCTCGCTCAGTGTCTCTCACTCAGTGTCTCTCACTCATTGTCTCTCGCTCTCACTCAGTGTCTCTCGCTCAGTGTCTCTCGCTCAGTGTCTCTCACTCAGTGTCTCTCGCTCAGTGACTCTCACTCAGTGACTCTCACTCAGTGTCTCTCACTCAGTGTCTCGCTCTCGCTCAGTGTCTCTCGCGCAGTGTCTCTCGCTCAGTGTCTCTCGCTCAGTGTCTCTCGCTCAGTGTCTCTCGCTCAGTGTCTCTCGCTCAGTGTCTCTCGCTCAGTGTCTCTCGCTCAGTGTCTCTCACTCTGTCTCTCGCTCAGTGTCTCTCGCTCAGTCTCTCTCACTCAGTGTCTCTCGCTCTCGCTCAGTGTCTCTCGCTCAGTGTCTCTCGCTCAGTTTCTCTCACTCAGTGTCTCTCACTCAGTGTCTCTCGCTCAGTGTCTCTCGCTCAGTGACTCTCGCTCAGTGTCGCTCGCTCAGTGTCTCTCACTCAGTGTCTCTCACTCTCGCTCAGTGTCTCTCACTCAGTGTCTTTCACTCAGTGTCTTTCGCTCAGTGTCTCTCGCTCTCGCTCAGTGTCTCTCGCTCAGTGTCTCTCGCTCAGTGTCTCTCGCTCAGTGTCTCTCGCTCAGTGTCTCTCGCTCAGTGTCTCTCGCTCAGTGTCTCTCGCTCAGTGTCGCTCGCTCAGTGTCTCTCACTCATTGTCTCTCACTCTCGCTCAGTGTCTCTCACTCAGTGTCTCTCACTCTCGCTCAGTGTCGCTCGCTCAGTGTCTCTCACTCAGTGTCTCTCACTCAGTGTCTTTCGCTCAGTGTCTCTCGCTCTCGCTCAGTGTCTCTCGCTCAGTGTCTCTTGCTCAGTGTCTCTCTCTCAGTGTCTCTCGCTCAGTGTCGCTCGCTCAGTGTCTCTCGCTCAGTGTCTCTCACTCAGTGTCTCTCGCTCTCACTCACTGTCTCTCACTCTCGCTCAGTGTCTCTCGCTCAGTGTCTCTCGCTCTCACCCAGTGTCTCTCGCTCAGTGTATCTCGCTCAGTGTCTCTCGCTCAGTGTCTCTTGCTCTCGCTCAGTGTCTCTCGCTCAGTGTCTCTCACTCAGTGTCTCTCGCTCAGTGTCTCTCACTCAGTGTCTCTCGCTCAGTGTCTCTTGCTCTCGCTCAGTGTCTCTCGCTCGGTGTCTCTCGCTCAGTGTCCCTCGCTCAGTGTCTCTTGCTCTCGCTCAGTGTCTCTCGCTCGGTGCCTCTCGCTCAGTGTCTCTCGCTCAGTGCCTCTCGCTCAGTGTCTCTCGCTCAGTGCCTCTCGCTCAGTGTCTCTCGCTCAGTGTCTCTCATTCAGTGTCTCTCGCACTCACTCAGTGTCTCTCACTCAGTGTCTCGCTCTCACTCAGTGTCTCTCACTCAGTGTCTCTCGCTCAGTGTCTCTCGCTCTCGCTCAGTGTCTCTCGCTCAGTGTCTCTCGCTCAGTGTCTCTCGCTCAGTGTCTCTCACTCAGTGTCTCTCGCTCAGTGTCTCTCACTCAGTGTCTCTCGCTCAGTGTCTCTCACTCAGTGTCTCTCACTCTGTCTCTCGCTCAGTGACTCTCGCTCTCGTTCAGTGTCTCTCGCTCTCGCTCAGTGTCTCTCGTTCTCGCTCAGTGTCTCTCGTTCAGTGTCTCTCGCTCAGTGTCTCTCACTCAGTGTCTCTCGCTCAGTGTCTCTCGCTCAGTGTCTCTCACTCAGTGTCTCTCACTCAGTGTCTCTCACTCAGTGTCTCTCACTCAGTGTCCCTCGCTCAGTGTCTCTCGCTCTCGCTCAGTGTCTCTTGCTCAGTGTCTCTCGCTCAGTGTCTCTCGCTCTCGCTCAGTGTCTCTCACTCAGTGTCTCTCGCTCAGTGTCTCTCACTCAGTGTCTCTCCCTCATTGTCTCTCACTCGGTGTCTCTCACTCAGTGTCTCTCGCTCTCACTCAGTGTCTCTCGCTCTCGCTCAGTGTCTCTCGCTCAGTGTCTCTCACTCGGTGTCTCTCACTCAGTGTCTCTCGCTCTCACTCAGTGTCTCTCACTCAGTGTCTCTCACTCAGTGTCTCTCACTCAGTGACTCTCGCTCAGTGACTCTCGCTCAGTGCCTCTCGCTCAGTGCCTCTCGCTCAGTGTCTCTCGCTCAGTGTCTCTCATTCAGTGTCTCTCATTCAGTGTCTCTCGCACTCACTCAGTGTCTCTCACTCAGTGTCTCTCGCTCTCACTCAGTGTCTCTCACTCAGTGTCTCTCGCTCAGTGTCTCTCGCTCTCGCTCAGTGTCTCTCGCTCAGTGTCTCTCGCTCAGTGTCTCTCACTCAGTGTCTCTCGCTCAGTGTCTCTCACTCAGTGTCTCTCGCTCAGTGTCTCTCACTCAGTGTCTCTCGCTCAGTGTCTCTCACTCAGTGTCTCTCACTCAGTGTCTCTCGCTCAGTGACTCTCGCTCTCGTTCAGTGTCTCTCGCTCTCGCTCAGTGTCTCTCGCTCTCGCTCAGTGTCTCTCATTCAGTGTCTCTCGCTCAGTGTCTCTCACTCAGTGTCTCTCGCTCAGTGTCTCTCGCTCAGTGTCTCTCACTCAGTGTCTCTCACTCAGTGTCTCTCACTCAGTGTCCCTCGCTCAGTGTCTCTCGCTCTCGCTCAGTGTCTCTCGCTCAGTGTCTCTCGCTCAGTGTCTCTCGCTCTCGCTCAGTGTCTCTCACTCAGTGTCTCTCGCTCAGTGTCTCTCACTCAGTGTCTCTCGCTCAGTGTCTCTCACTCGGTGTCTCTCGCTCAGTGTCTCTCGCTCAGTGTCTCTCGCTCAGTGTCTCTCGCTCAGTGTCTCTCACTCTCGCTCAGTGTCTCTCGCTCAGTGTCTCTCACTCTCACTCAGTGTCTCTCGCTCAGTGTCTCTCGCTCTCACTCTGTGTCTCTCGCTCAGTGTCTCTCACTCAGTGTCTCTCGCACAGTGTCTCTCGCTCAGTGTCTCTCGCTCGGTGTCTCTCGCTCAGTGTCTCTCGCTCGGTGTCTCTCGCTCAGTGTCTCTCGCTCAGTGCCTCTCGCTCAGTGTCTCTCGCTCAGTGCCTCTCGCTCAGTGTCTCTCGCTCAGTGTCTCTCATTCAGTGTCTCTCGCGCTCACTCAGTGTCCCTCGCTCAGTGTCTCTCGCTCTCGCTCAGTGTCTCTTGCTCAGTGTCTCTCGCTCAGTGTCTCTCGCTCTCGCTCAGTGTCTCTCACTCAGTGTCTCTCGCTCAGTGTCTCTCACTCAGTGTCTCTCCCTCAGTGTCTCTCACTCAGTGTCTCTCACTCAGTGTCTCTCGCTCAGTGTCTCTCACTCAGTGTCTCTCACTCAGTGTCTCTCACTCAGTGTCTCTCGCTCAGTGACTCTCGCTCTCGTTCAGTGTCTCTCGCTCTCGCTCAGTGTCTCTCGCTCTCGCTCAGTGTCTCTGGTTCAGTGTCTCTCGCTCAGTGTCTCTCACTCAGTGTCTCTCGCTCAGTGTCTCTCGCTCTCACTCAGTGTCCCTCGCTCAGTGTCTCTCGCTCTCGCTCAGTGTCTCTCGCTCAGTGTCTCTCGCTCAGTGTCTCTCGCTCTCGCTCAGTGTCTCTCACTCAGTGTCTCTCGCTCAGTGTCTCTCGCTCTCGCTCAGTGTCTCTCGCTCAGTGTCTCTCACTCAGTGTCTCTCCCTCAGTGTCTCTCACTCGGTGTCGCTCGCTCAGTGTCTCTCGCTCAGTGTCTCTCGCTCAGTGTCTCTCGCTCAGTGTCTCTCGCTCGTGTCTCTCACTCTCGCTCAGTGTCTCTCGCTCAGTGTCTCTCACTCTCACTCAGTGTCTCTCGCTCAGTGTCTCTCGCTCTCACTCAGTGTCTCTCGCTCAGTGTCTCTCACTCAGTGTCTCTCGCTCAGTGTCTCTCGCTCAGTGTCTCTCGCTCAGTGTCTCTCACTCAGTGTCTCTCACTCAGTGTCTCTCGCTCAGTGTCTCTCGCTCAGTGTCTCTCGCTCAGTGTCTCTCGCTCAGTGTCTCTCACTCAGTGTCTCTCGCTCAGTGTCTCTCACTCTCACTCAGTGTCTCTCGCTCAGTGTCTCTTGCTCTCGCTCAGTGTCTCTCGCTCAGTGTCTCTCGCTCAGTGTCTCTCGCTCAGTGTCTCTCGCTCAGTGTCTCTTGCTCTCGCTCAGTGTCTCTCGCTCAGTGTCTCTCACTCAGTGTCTCTCGCTCAGTGTCTCTCGCTCAGTGTCTCTCGCTCAGTGTCTCTTGCTCTCGCTCAGTGTCTCTCGCTCGGTGTCTCTCGCTCAGTGTCTCTCGCTCAGTGTCTCTTGCTCTCGCTCAGTGTCTCTCGCTCGGTGCCTCTCGCTCAGTGTCTCTCGCTCAGTGCCTCTCGCTCAGTGTCTCTCGCTCAGTGCCTCTCGCTCAGTGTCTCTCGCTCAGTGTCTCTCATTCAGTGTCTCTCGCACTCACTCAGTGTCTCTCACTCAGTGTCTCGCTCTCACTCAGTGTCTCTCACTCAGTGTCTCTCGCTCAGTGTCTCTCGCTCTCGCTCAGTGTCTCTCGCTCAGTGTCTCTCGCTCAGTGTCTCTCACTCAGTGTCTCTCACTCAGTGTCTCTCGCTCAGTGTCTCTCACTCAGTGTCTCTCGCTCAGTGTCTCTCACTCAGTGTCTCTCACTCTGTCTCTCGATCAGTGACTCTCGCTCTCGTTCAGTGTCTCTCGCTCTCGCTCAGTGTCTCTCGCTCTCGCTCAGTGTCTCTCGTTCAGTGTCTCTCGCTCAGTGTCTCTCACTCAGTGTCTCTCGCTCAGTGTCTCTCACTCAGTGTCCCTCGCTCAGTGTCTCTCGCTCTCGCTCAGTGTCTCTCGCTCAGTGTCTCTCGCTCAGTGTCTCTCGCTCTCGCTCAGTGTCTCTCACTCAGTGTCTCTCGCTCAGTGTCTCTCACTCAGTGTCTCTCCCTCATTGTCTCTCACTCGGTGTCTCTCACTCAGTGTCTCTCGCTCTCACTCAGTGTCTCCCGCTCTCGCTCAGTGTCTCTCGCTCAGTGTCTCTCACTCGGTGTCTCTCACTCAGTGTCTCTCGCTCTCACTCAGTGTCTCTCACTCAGTGTCTCTCACTCAGTGTCTCTCACTCAGTGACTCTCGCTCAGTGCCTCTCACTCAGTGTCTCTCGCTCAGTGCCTCTCGCTCAGTGTCTCTCGCTCAGTGTCTCTCATTCAGTGTCTCTCGCACTCACTCAGTGTCTCTCACTCATTGTCTCTCGCTCTCACTCAGTGTCTCTCACTCAGTGTCTCTCGCTCAGTGTCTCTCGCTCTCGCTCAGTGTCTCTCGCTCAGTGTCTCTCGCTCAGTGTCTCTCACTCAGTGTCTCTCACTCAGTGTCTCTCGCTCAGTGTCTCTCGCTCAGTGTCTCTCGCTCAGTGTCTCTCGCTCAGTGTCTCTCGCTCAGTGTCTCTCACTCAGTGTCTCTCGCTCAGTGTCTCTCACTCTCACTCAGTGTCTCTCGCTCAGTGTCTCTTGCTCTCGCTCAGTGTCTCTCGCTCAGTGTCTCTCACTCAGTGTCTCTCGCTCAGTGTCTCTCGCTCAGTGTCTCTCGCTCAGTGTCCCTCACTCAGTGTCTCTCGCTCTCGCTCAGTGTCTCTCACTCAGTGTCTCTCACTCAGTGTCTCTCACTCAGTGTCTCTCGCTCAGAGTCTCTCGCTCTGTGACTCTCACTCAGTGTCTCTCACTCAGTGTCTCTCGCTCTCACTCAGTGTCTCTCGCTCAGTGTCTCGCACTCAGTGTCTCTCACTCAGTGTCTCTCGCTCAGTGTCTCGCTCAGTGTCTCTCGCTCAGTGTCTCTCGCTCTCACTCAGTGTCTCTCGCTCAGTGTCTCGCACTCAGTGTCTCTCGCTCAGTGTCTCTCGCTCAGTGACTCTCACTCAGTGTCTCTCGCTCAGTGTGTCTCGCTCAGTGTCTCTCGCTCAGTGTCTCTCACTCAGTGTCTCTCACTCAGTGTCTCTCACTCAGTGTCTCTCGCTCTCACTCAGTGTCTCTCACACAGTGTCTCTCGCTCAGTGTCTCTCGCTCTCGCTCAGTGTCTCTCGCTCAGTGTCTCTCGCTCAGTGTCTCTCACTCAGTGTCTCTCGCTCAGTGTCTCTCACTCAGTGTCTCTCGCTCAGTGTCTCTCACTCAGTGTCTCTCGCTCAGTGTCTCTCACTCAGTGTCTCTCACTCAGTGTCTCTCGCTCTGTGACTCTCGCTCTCGTTCAGTGTCTCTCGCTCTCGCTCAGTGTCTCTCGCTCTCGCTCAGTGTCTCTCGTTCAGTGTCTCTCGCTCAGTGTCTCTCACTCAGTGTCTCTCGCTCAGTGTCTCTCGCTCAGTGTCTCTCACTCAGCGTCTCTCACTCAGTGTCTCTCACTCAGTGTCCCTCGCTCAGTGTCTCTCGCTCTCGCTCAGTGTCTCTCGCTCAGTGTCTCTCGCTCAGTGTCTCTCGCTCTCGCTCAGTGTCTCTCACTCAGTGTCTCTCGCTCAGTGTCTCTCACTCAGTGTCTCTCCCTCAGTGTCTCTCACTCGGTGTCTCTCGCTCAGTGTCTCTCGCTCTCACTCAGTGTCTCTCGCTCAGTGTCTCTCACTCGGTGTCTCTCGCTCAGTGTCTCTCGCTCAGTGTCTCTCGCTCAGTGTCTCTCGCTCAGTGTCTCTCACTCTCGCTCAGTGTCTCTCGCTCAGTGTCTCTCACTCTCACTCAGTGTCTCTCGCTCAGTGTCTCTCGCTCTCACTCTGTGTCTCTCGCTCAGTGTCTCTCACTCAGTGTCTCTCGCACAGTGTCTCTCGCTCAGTGTCTCTCGCTCGGTGTCTCTCGCTCAGTGTCTCTCGCTCGGTGTCTCTCGCTCAGTGTCTCTCGCTCAGTGCCTCTCGCTCAGTGTCTCTCGCTCAGTGCCTCTCGCTCAGTGTCTCTCGCTCAGTGTCTCTCATTCAGTGTCTCTCGCGCTCACTCAGTGTCCCTCGCTCAGTGTCTCTCGCTCTCGCTCAGTGTCTCTTGCTCAGTGTCTCTCGCTCAGTGTCTCTCGCTCTCGCTCAGTGTCTCTCACTCAGTGTCTCTCGCTCAGTGTCTCTCACTCAGTGTCTCTCCCTCAGTGTCTCTCACTCAGTGTCTCTCACTCAGTGTCTCTCGCTCAGTGTCTCTCACTCAGTGTCTCTCACTCAGTGTCTCTCACTCAGTGTCTCTCGCTCAGTGACTCTCGCTCTCGTTCAGTGTCTCTCGCTCTCGCTCAGTGTCTCTCGCTCTCGCTCAGTGTCTCTGGTTCAGTGTCTCTCGCTCAGTGTCTCTCACTCAGTGTCTCTCGCTCAGTGTCTCTCGCTCTCACTCAGTGTCCCTCGCTCAGTGTCTCTCGCTCTCGCTCAGTGTCTCTCGCTCAGTGTCTCTCGCTCAGTGTCTCTCGCTCTCGCTCAGTGTCTCTCACTCAGTGTCTCTCGCTCAGTGTCTCTCGCTCTCGCTCAGTGTCTCTCGCTCAGTGTCTCTCACTCAGTGTCTCTCCCTCAGTGTCTCTCACTCGGTGTCGCTCGCTCAGTGTCTCTCGCTCAGTGTCTCTCGCTCAGTGTCTCTCGCTCAGTGTCTCTCGCTAGTGTCTCTCACTCTCGCTCAGTGTCTCTCGCTCAGTGTCTCTCACTCTCACTCAGTGTCTCTCGCTCAGTGTCTCTCGCTCTCACTCAGTGTCTCTCGCTCAGTGTCTCTCACTCAGTGTCTCTCGCTCAGTGTCTCTCGCTCAGTGTCTCTCGCTCAGTGACTCTCGCTCTCGTTCAGTGTCTCTCGCTCTCGCTCAGTGTCTCTCGCTCTCGCTCAGTGTCTCTCGTTCAGTGTCTCTCGCTCAGTGTCTCTCACTCAGTGTCTCTCGCTCAGTGTCTCTCGCTCAGTGTCTCTCACTCAGTGTCTCTCACTCAGTGTCTCTCACTCAGTGTCCCTCGCTCAGTGTCTCTCGCTCTCGCTCAGTGTCTCTCGCTCAGTGTCTCTCGCTCAGTGTCTCTCGCTCTCGCTCAGTGTCTCTCACTCAGTGTCTCTCGCTCAGTGTCTCTCACTCAGTGTCTCTCCCTCAGTGTCTCTCACTCGGTGTCTCTCGCTCAGTGTCTCTCGCTCTCACTCAGTGTCTCTCGCTCAGTGTCTCTCACTCAGTGTCTCTCGCTCAGTGTCTCTCGCTCTCACTCTGTGTCTCTCGCTCAGTGTCTCTCACTCAGTGTCTCTCGCACAGTGTCTCTCGCTCAGTGTCTCTCGCTCGGTGTCTCTCGCTCAGTGTCTCTCGCTCGGTGTCTCTCGCTCAGTGTCTCTCGCTCAGTGCCTCTCGCTCAGTGTCTCTCGCTCAGTGCCTCTCGCTCAGTGTCTCTCGCTCAGTGTCTCTCATTCAGTGTCTCTCGCGCTCACTCAGTGTCCCTCGCTCAGTGTCTCTCGCTCTCGCTCAGTGTCTCTTGCTCAGTGTCTCTCGCTCAGTGTCTCTCGCTCTCGCTCAGTGTCTCTCACTCAGTGTCTCTCGCTCAGTGTCTCTCACTCAGTGTCTCTCCCTCAGTGTCTCTCACTCAGTGTCTCTCACTCAGTGTCTCTCGCTCAGTGTCTCTCACTCAGTGTCTCTCACTCAGTGTCTCTCACTCAGTGTCTCTCGCTCAGTGACTCTCGCTCTCGTTCAGTGTCTCTCGCTCTCGCTCAGTGTCTCTCGCTCTCGCTCAGTGTCTCTGGTTCAGTGTCTCTCGCTCAGTGTCTCTCACTCAGTGTCTCTCGCTCAGTGTCTCTCGCTCTCACTCAGTGTCCCTCGCTCAGTGTCTCTCGCTCTCGCTCAGTGTCTCTCGCTCAGTGTCTCTCGCTCAGTGTCTCTCGCTCTCGCTCAGTGTCTCTCACTCAGTGTCTCTCGCTCAGTGTCTCTCGCTCTCGCTCAGTGTCTCTCGCTCAGTGTCTCTCACTCAGTGTCTCTCCCTCAGTGTCTCTCACTCGGTGTCGCTCGCTCAGTGTCTCTCGTTCAGTGTCTCTCGCTCAGTGTCTCTCGCTCAGTGTCTCTCGCTAGTGTCTCTCACTCTCGCTCAGTGTCTCTCGCTCAGTGTCTCTCACTCTCACTCAGTGTCTCTCGCTCAGTGTCTCTCGCTCTCACTCAGTGTCTCTCGCTCAGTGTCTCTCACTCAGTGTCTCTCGCTCAGTGTCTCTCGCTCAGTGTCTCTCGCTCAGTGTCTCTCACTCAGTGTCTCTCACTCAGTGTCTCTCGCTCAGTGTCTCTCGCTCAGTGTCTCTCGCTCAGTGTCTCTCGCTCAGTGTCTCTCACTCAGTGTCTCTCGCTCAGTGTCTCTCACTCTCACTCAGTGTCTCTCGCTCAGTGTCTCTTGCTCTCGCTCAGTGTCTCTCGCTCAGTGTCTCTCACTCAGTGTCTCTCACTCAGTGTCTCTCGCTCAGTGTCTCTCGCTCAGTGTCTCTCGCTCAGTGTCCCTCACTCAGTGTCTCTCGCTCTCGCTCAGTGTCTCTCACTCAGTGTCTCTCGCTCAGTGTCTCTCACTCAGTGTCTCTCCCTCAGTGTCTCTCACTCGGTGTCTCTCGCTCAGTGTCTCTCGCTCTCACTCTGTGTCTCTCGCTCAGTGTCTCTCACTCAGTGTCTCTCGCACAGTGTCTCTCACTCAGTGTCTCTCGCTCAGTGTCTCTCACTCAGTGTCTCTCCCTCAGTGTCTCTCACTCAGTGTCTCTCACTCAGTGTCTCTCGCTCAGTGTCTCTCACTCAGTGTCTCTCACTCAGTGTCTCTCACTCAGTGTCTCTCGCTCAGTGACTCTCGCTCTCGTTCAGTGTCTCTCGCTCTCGCTCACTGTCTCTCGCTCTCGCTCAGTGTCTCTGGTTCAGTGTCTCTCGCTCAGTGTCTCTCACTCAGTGTCTCTCGCTCAGTGTCTCTCGCTCTCACTCAGTGTCCCTCGCTCAGTGTCTCTCGCTCTCGCTCAGTGTCTCTCGCTCAGTGTCTCTCGCTCAGTGTCTCTCGCTCTCGCTCAGTGTCTCTCACTCAGTGTCTCTCGCTCAGTGTCTCTCGCTCTCGCTCAGTGTCTCTCGCTCAGTGTCTCTCACTCAGTGTCTCTCCCTCAGTGTCTCTCACTCGGTATCGCTCGCTCAGTGTCTCTCGTTCAGTGTCTCTCGCTCAGTGTCTCACGCTCAGTGTCTCTCGCTAGTGTCTCTCACTCTCGCTCAGTGTCTCTCGCTCAGTGTCTCTCACTCTCACTCAGTGTCTCTCGCTCAGTGTCTCTCGCTCTCACTCAGTGTCTCTCGCTCAGTGTCTCTCACTCAGTGTCTCTCGCTCAGTGTCTCTCGCTCAGTGTCTCTCGCTCAGTGTCTCTCACTCAGTGTCTCTCACTCAGTGTCTCTCGCTCAGTGTCTCTCGCTCAGTGTCTCTCGCTCAGTGTCTCTCGCTCAGTGTCTCTCACTCAGTGTCTCTCGCTCAGTGTCTCTCACTCTCACTCAGTGTCTCTCGCTCAGTGTCTCTTGCTCTCGCTCAGTGTCTCTCGCTCAGTGTCTCTCACTCAGTGTCTCTCGCTCAGTGTCTCTCGCTCAGTGTCTCTCGCTCAGTGTCCCTCACTCAGTGTCTCTCGCTCTCGCTCAGTGTCTCTCACTCAGTGTCTCTCGCTCAGTGTCTCTCACTCAGTGTCTCTCCCTCAGTGTCTCTCGCTCAGTGTCTCTCGCTCAGTGTCTCTCGCTCTCACTCTGTGTCTCTCGCTCAGTGTCTCTCACTCAGTGTCTCTCGCACAGTGTCTCTCGCTCAGTGTCTCTCGCTCGGTGTCTCTCGCTCAGTGTCTCTCGCTCGGTGTCTCTCGCTCAGTGTCTCTCGCTCAGTGCCTCTCGCTCAGTGTCTCTCGCTCAGTGCCTCTCGCTCAGTGTCTCTCGCTCAGTGTCTCTCATTCAGTGTCTCTCGCGCTCACTCAGTGTCCCTCGCTCAGTGTCTCTCGCTCTCGCTCAGTGTCTCTTGCTCAGTGTCTCTCGCTCAGTGTCTCTCGCTCTCGCTCAGTGTCTCTCACTCAGTGTCTCTCGCTCAGTGTCTCTCACTCAGTGTCTCTCCCTCAGTGTCTCTCACTCAGTGTCTCTCACTCAGTGTCTCTCGCTCAGTGTCTCTCACTCAGTGTCTCTCACTCAGTGTCTCTCACTCAGTGTCTCTCGCTCAGTGACTCTCGCTCTCGTTCAGTGTCTCTCGCTCTCGCTCAGTGTCTCTCGCTCTCGCTCAGTGTCTCTGGTTCAGTGTCTCTCGCTCAGTGTCTCTCACTCAGTGTCTCTCGCTCAGTGTCTCTCGCTCTCACTCAGTGTCCCTCGCTCAGTGTCTCTCGCTCTCGCTCAGTGTCTCTCGCTCAGTGTCTCTCGCTCAGTGTCTCTCGCTCTCGCTCAGTGTCTCTCACTCAGTGTCTCTCGCTCAGTGTCTCTCGCTCTCGCTCAGTGTCTCTCGCTCAGTGTCTCTCACTCAGTGTCTCTCCCTCAGTGTCTCTCACTCGGTGTCGCTCGCTCAGTGTCTCTCGCTCAGTGTCTCTCGCTCAGTGTCTCTCGCTCATTTTCTCTCGCTAGTGTCTCTCACTCTCGCTCAGTGTCTCTCGCTCAGTGTCTCTCACTCTCACTCAGTGTCTCTCGCTCAGTGTCTCTCGCTCTCACTCAGTGTCTCTCGCTCAGTGTCTCTCACTCAGTGTCTCTCGCTCAGTGTCTCTCGCTCAGTGTCTCTCGCTCAGTGACTCTCGCTCTCGTTCAGTGTCTCTCGCTCTCGCTCAGTGTCTCTCGCTCTCGCTCAGTGTCTCTCGTTCAGTGTCTCTCGCTCAGTGTCTCTCACTCAGTGTCTCTCGCTCAGTGTCTCTCGCTCAGTGTCTCTCACTCAGTGTCTCTCACTCAGTGTCTCTCACTCAGTGTCCCTCGCTCAGTGTCTCTCGCTCTCGCTCAGTGTCTCTCGCTCAGTGTCTCTCGCTCAGTGTCTCTCGCTCTCGCTCAGTGTCTCTCACTCAGTGTCTCTCGCTCAGTGTCTCTCACTCAGTGTCTCTCCCTCAGTGTCTCTCACTCGGTGTCTCTCGCTCAGTGTCTCTCGCTCTCACTCAGTGTCTCTCGCTCAGTGTCTCTCACTCAGTGTCTCTCGCTCAGTGTCTCTCGCTCTCACTCTGTGTCTCTCGCTCAGTGTCTCTCACTCAGTGTCTCTCGCACAGTGTCTCTCGCTCAGTGTCTCTCGCTCGGTGTCTCTCGCTCAGTGTCTCTCGCTCGGTGTCTCTCGCTCAGTGTCTCTCGCTCAGTGCCTCTCGCTCAGTGTCTCTCGCTCAGTGCCTCTCGCTCAGTGTCTCTCGCTCAGTGTCTCTCATTCAGTGTCTCTCGCGCTCACTCAGTGTCCCTCGCTCAGTGTCTCTCGCTCTCGCTCAGTGTCTCTTGCTCAGTGTCTCTCGCTCAGTGTCTCTCGCTCTCGCTCAGTGTCTCTCACTCAGTGTCTCTCGCTCAGTGTCTCTCACTCAGTGTCTCTCCCTCAGTGTCTCTCACTCAGTATCTCTCACTCAGTGTCTCTCGCTCAGTGTCTCTCACTCAGTGTCTCTCACTCAGTGTCTCTCACTCAGTGTCTCTCACTCAGTGTCTCTCGCTCAGTGACTCTCGCTCTCGTTCAGTGTCTCTCGCTCTCGCTCAGTGTCTCTCGCTCTCGCTCAGTGTCTCTGGTTCAGTGTCTCTCGCTCAGTGTCTCTCACTCAGTGTCTCTCGCTCAGTGTCTCTCGCTCTCACTCAGTGTCCCTCGCTCAGTGTCTCTCGCTCTCGCTCAGTGTCTCTCGCTCAGTGTCTCTCGCTCAGTGTCTCTCGCTCTCGCTCAGTGTCTCTCACTCAGTGTCTCTCGCTCAGTGTCTCTCGCTCTCGCTCAGTGTCTCTCGCTCAGTGTCTCTCACTCAGTGTCTCTCCCTCAGTGTCTCTCACTCGGTGTCGCTCGCTCAGTGTCTCTCGCTCAGTGTCTCTCGCTCAGTGTCTCTCGCTCAGTGTCTCTCGCTAGTGTCTCTCACTCTCGCTCAGTGTCTCTCGCTCAGTGTCTCTCACTCTCACTCAGTGTCTCTCGCTCAGTGTCTCTCGCTCTCACTCAGTGTCTCTCGCTCAGTGTCTCTCACTCAGTGTCTCTCGCTCAGTGTCTCTCGCTCAGTGTCTCTCGCTCAGTGTCTCTCACTCAGTGTCTCTCACTCAGTGTCTCTCACTCAGTGTCTCTCGCTCAGTGTCTCTCGCTCAGTGTCTCTCGCTCCGTGTCTCTCGCTCAGTGTCTCTCACTCAGTGTCTCTCGCTCAGTGTCTCTCACTCTCACTCAGTGTCTCTCGCTCAGTGTCTCTTGCTCTCGCTCAGTGTCTCTCGCTCAGTGTCTCTCACTCAGTGTCTCTCGCTCAGTGTCTCTCGCTCAGTGTCTCTCGCTCAGTGTCCCTCACTCAGTGTCTCTCGCTCTCGCTCAGTGTCTCTCACTCAGTGTCTCTCACTCAGTGTCTCTCACTCAGTGTCTCTCGCTCAGTGTCTCTCGCTCAGTGACTCTCACTCAGTGTCTCTCACTCAGTGTCTCTCGCTCTCACTCAGTGTCTCTCGCTCAGTGTCTCGCACTCAGTGTCTCTCACTCAGTGTCTCTCGCTCCGTGTCTCGCTCAGTGTCTCTCGCTCAGTGTCTCTCGCTCTCACTCAGTGTCTCTCGCTCAGTGTCTCGCACTCAGTGTCTCTCGCTCAGTGTCTCTCGCTCAGTGACTCTCACTCAGTGTCTCTCGCTCAGTGTCTCTCGCTCAGTGTCTCTCGCTCAGTGTCTCTCACTCAGTGTCTCTCGCTCAGTGTCTCTCACTCTCACTCAGTGTCTCTCGCTCAGTGTCTCTTGCTCTCGCTCAGTGTCTCTCGCTCAGTGTCTCTCACTCAGTGTCTCTCGCTCAGTGTCTCTCGCTCAGTGTCTCTCGCTCAGTGTCCCTCACTCAGTGTCTCTCGCTCTCGCTCAGTGTCTCTCACTCAGTGTCTCTCACTCAGTGTCTCTCACTCAGTGTCTCTCGCTCAGTGTCTCTCGCTCAGTGACTCTCACTCAGTGTCTCTCACTCAGTGTCTCTCGCTCTCACTCAGTGTCTCTCGCTCAGTGTCTCGCACTCAGTGTCTCTCACTCAGTGTCTCTCGCTCAGTGTCTCGCTCAGTGTCTCTCGCTCAGTGTCTCTCGCTCTCACTCAGTGTCTCTCGCTCAGTGTCTCGCACTCAGTGTCTCTCGCTCAGTGTCTCTCGCTCAGTGACTCTCACTCAGTGTCTCTCGCTCAGTGTCTCTCGCTCTCGCTCAGTGTCTCTCACTCAGTGTCTCTCGCTCAGTGTCTCTCGCTCTCGCTCAGTGTCTCTCGCTCAGTGTCTCTCACTCAGTGTCTCTCCCTCAGTGTCTCTCACTCGGTGTCGCTCGCTCAGTGTCTCTCGTTCAGTGTCTCTCGCTCAGTGTCTCTCGCTCAGTGTCTCTCGCTAGTGTCTCTCACTCTCGCTCAGTGTCTCTCGCTCAGTGTCTCTCACTCTCACTCAGTGTCTCTCGCTCAGTGTCTCTCGCTCTCACTCAGTGTCTCTCGCTCAGTGTCTCTCACTCAGTGTCTCTCGCTCAGTGTCTCTCGCTCAGTGTCTCTCGCTCAGTGTCTCTCACTCAGTGTCTCTCACTCAGTGTCTCTCGCTCAGTGTCTCTCGCTCAGTGTCTCTCGCTCAGTGTCTCTCGCTCAGTGTCTCTCACTCAGTGTCTCTCGCTCAGTGTCTCTCACTCTCACTCAGTGTCTCTCGCTCAGTGTCTCTTGCTCTCGCTCAGTGTCTCTCGCTCAGTGTCTCTCACTCAGTGTCTCTCGCTCAGTGTCTCTCGCTCAGTGTCTCTCGCTCAGTGTCCCTCACTCAGTGTCTCTCGCTCTCGCTCAGTGTCTCTCACTCAGTGTCTCTCGCTCAGTGTCTCTCACTCAGTGTCTCTCCCTCAGTGTCTCTCACTCGGTGTCTCTCGCTCAGTGTCTCTCGCTCTCACTCAGTGTCTCTCGCTCAGTGTCTCTCACTCGGTGTCTCTCGCTCAGTGTCTCTCGCTCAGTGTCTCTCGCTCAGTGTCTCTCGCTCAGTGTCTCTCGCTAGTGTCTCTCACTCTCGCTCAGTGTCTCTCGCTCAGTGTCTCTCACTCTCACTCAGTGTCTCTCGCTCAGTGTCTCTCGCTCTCACTCAGTGTCTCTCGCTCAGTGTCTCTCACTCAGTGTCTCTCGCTCAGTGTCTCTCGCTCAGTGTCTCTCGCTCAGTGTCTCTCACTCAGTGTCTCTCACTCAGTGTCTCTCACTCAGTGTCTCTCGCTCAGTGTCTCTCGCTCAGTGTCTCTCGCTCAGTGTCTCTCGCTCAGTGTCTCTCACTCAGTGTCTCTCGCTCAGTGTCTCTCACTCTCACTCAGTGTCTCTCGCTCAGTGTCTCTTGCTCTCGCTCAGTGTCTCTCGCTCAGTGTCTCTCACTCAGTGTCTCTCGCTCAGTGTCTCTCGCTCAGTGTCTCTCGCTCAGTGTCCCTCACTCAGTGTCTCTCGCTCTCGCTCAGTGTCTCTCACTCAGTGTCTCTCACTCAGTGTCTCTCACTCAGTGTCTCTCGCTCAGTGTCTCTCGCTCAGTGACTCTCACTCAGTGTCTCTCACTCAGTGTCTCTCGCTCTCACTCAGTGTCTCTCGCTCAGTGTCTCGCACTCAGTGTCTCTCACTCAGTGTCTCTCGCTCAGTGTCTCGCTCAGTGTCTCTCGCTCAGTGTCTCTCGCTCTCACTCAGTGTCTCTCGCTCAGTGTCTCGCACTCAGTGTCTCTCGCTCAGTGTCTCTCGCTCAGTGACTCTCACTCAGTGTCTCTCGCTCAGTGTCTCTCGCTCAGTGTCTCTCGCTCAGTGTCTCTCACTCAGTGTCTCTCGCTCAGTGTCTCTCACTCTCACTCAGTGTCTCTCGCTCAGTGTCTCTTGCTCTCGCTCAGTGTCTCTCGCTCAGTGTCTCTCACTCAGTGTCTCTCGCTCAGTGTCTCTCGCTCAGTGTCTCTCGCTCAGTGTCCCTCACTCAGTGTCTCTCGCTCTCGCTCAGTGTCTCTCACTCAGTGTCTCTCACTCAGTGTCTCTCACTCAGTGTCTCTCGCTCAGTGTCTCTCGCTCAGTGACTCTCACTCAGTGTCTCTCACTCAGTGTCTCTCGCTCTCACTCAGTGTCTCTCGCTCAGTGTCTCGCACTCAGTGTCTCTCGCTCAGTGTCTCTCGCTCAGTGACTCTCACTCAGTGTCTCTCGCTCAGTGTCTCTCGCTCAGTGTCTCTCGCTCTCACTCAGTGTCTCTCGCTCAGTGTCTCGCACTCAGTGTCTCTCGCTCAGTGTCTCTCGCTCAGTGACTCTCACTCAGTGTCTCTCGCTCAGTGTCTCTCGCTCTCGCTCAGTGTCTCTCACTCAGTGTCTCTCGCTCAGTGTCTCTCGCTCTCGCTCAGTGTCTCTCGCTCAGTGTCTCTCACTCAGTGTCTCTCCCTCAGTGTCTCTCACTCGGTGTCGCTCGCTCAGTGTCTCTCGTTCAGTGTCTCTCGCTCAGTGTCTCTCGCTCAGTGTCTCTCGCTAGTGTCTCTCACTCTCGCTCAGTGTCTCTCGCTCAGTGTCTCTCACTCTCACTCAGTGTCTCTCGCTCAGTGTCTCTCGCTCTCACTCAGTGTCTCTCGCTCAGTGTCTCTCACTCAGTGTCTCTCGCTCAGTGTCTCTCGCTCAGTGCCTCTCGCTCAGTGTCTCTCACTCAGTGTCTCTCACTCAGTGTCTCTCGCTCAGTGTCTCTCGCTCAGTGTCTCTCGCTCAGTGTCTCTCGCTCAGTGTCTCTCACTCAGTGTCTCTCGCTCAGTGTCTCTCACTCTCACTCAGTGTCTCTCGCTCAGTGTCTCTTGCTCTCGCTCAGTGTCTCTCGCTCAGTGTCTCTCACTCAGTGTCTCTCGCTCAGTGTCTCTCGCTCAGTGTCTCTCGCTCAGTGTCCCTCACTCAGTGTCTCTCGCTCTCGCTCAGTGTCTCTCACTCAGTGTCTCTCGCTCAGTGTCTCTCACTCAGTGTCTCTCCCTCAGTGTCTCTCACTCGGTGTCTCTCGCTCAGTGTCTCTCGCTCTCACTCAGTGTCTCTCGCTCAGTGTCTCTCACTCGGTGTCTCTCGCTCAGTGTCTCTCGCTCAGTGTCTCTCGCTCAGTGTCTCTCGCTCAGTGTCTCTCACTCTCGCTCAGTGTCTCTCGCTCAGTGTCTCTCACTCTCACTCAGTGTCTCTCGCTCAGTGTCTCTCGCTCTCACTCTGTGTCTCTCGCTCAGTGTCTCTCACTCAGTGTCTCTCGCACAGTGTCTCTCGCTCAGTGTCTCTCGCTCAGTGCCTCTCGCTCAGTGTCTCTCGCTCAGTGCCTCTCGCTCAGTGTCTCTCGCTCAGTGTCTCTCATTCAGTGTCTCTCGCGCTCACTCAGTGTCCCTCGCTCAGTGTCTCTCGCTCTCGCTCAGTGTCTCTTGCTCAGTGTCTCTCGCTCAGTGTCTCTCGCTCTCGCTCAGTGTCTCTCACTCAGTGTCTCTCGCTCAGTGTCTCTCACTCAGTGTCTCTCCCTCAGTGTCTCTCACTCAGTGTCTCTCACTCAGTGTCTCTCGCTCAGTGTCTCTCACTCAGTGTCTCTCACTCAGTGTCTCTCACTCAGTGTCTCTCGCTCAGTGACTCTCGCTCTCGTTCAGTGTCTCTCGCTCTCGCTCAGTGTCTCTCGCTCTCGCTCAGTGTCTCTGGTTCAGTGTCTCTCGCTCAGTGTCTCTCACTCAGTGTCTCTCGCTCAGTGTCTCTCGCTCTCACTCAGTGTCCCTCGCTCAGTGTCTCTCGCTCTCGCTCAGTGTCTCTCGCTCAGTGTCTCTCGCTCAGTGTCTCTCGCTCTCGCTCAGTGTCTCTCACTCAGTGTCTCTCGCTCAGTGTCTCTCGCTCTCGCTCAGTGTCTCTCGCTCAGTGTCTCTCACTCAGTGTCTCTCCCTCAGTGTCTCTCACTCGGTGTCGCTCGCTCAGTGTCTCTCGCTCAGTGTCTCTCGCTCAGTGTCTCTCGCTCAGTGTCTCTCGCTAGTGTCTCTCACTCTCGCTCAGTGTCTCTCGCTCAGTGTCTCTCACTCTCACTCAGTGTCTCTCGCTCAGTGTCTCTCACTCAGTGTCTCTCGCTCAGTGTCTCTCGCTCAGTGTCTCTCGCTCAGTGACTCTCGCTCTCGTTCAGTGTCTCTCGCTCTCGCTCAGTGTCTCTCGCTCTCGCTCAGTGTCTCTCGTTCAGTGTCTCTCGCTCAGTGTCTCTCACTCAGTGTCTCTCGCTCAGTGTCTCTCGCTCAGTGTCTCTCACTCAGTGTCTCTCACTCAGTGTCTCTCACTCAGTGTCCCTCGCTCAGTGTGTCTCGCTCTCGCTCAGTGTCTCTCGCTCAGTGTCTCTCGCTCAGTGTCTCTCGCTCTCGCTCAGTGTCTCTCACTCAGTGTCTCTCGCTCAGTGTCTCTCACTCAGTGTCTCTCCCTCAGTGTCTCTCACTCGGTGTCTCTCGCTCAGTGTCTCTCGCTCTCACTCAGTGTCTCTCGCTCAGTGTCTCTCACTCAGTGTCTCTCGCTCAGTGTCTCTCGCTCTCACTCTGTGTCTCTCGCTCAGTGTCTCTCACTCAGTGTCTCTCGCACAGTGTCTCTCGCTCAGTGTCTCTCGCTCGGTGTCTCTCGCTCAGTGTCTCTCGCTCGGTGTCTCTCGCTCAGTGTCTCTCGCTCAGTGCCTCTCGCTCAGTGTCTCTCGCTCAGTGCCTCTCGCTCAGTGTCTCTCGCTCAGTGTCTCTCATTCAGTGTCTCTCGCGCTCACTCAGTGTCCCTCGCTCAGTGTCTCTCGCTCTCGCTCAGTGTCTCTTGCTCAGTGTCTCTTGCTCAGTGTCTCTCGCTCTCGCTCAGTGTCTCTCACTCAGTGTCTCTCGCTCAGTGTCTCTCACTCAGTGTCTCTCCCTCAGTGTCTCTCACTCAGTGTCTCTCACTCAGTGTCTCTCGCTCAGTGTCTCTCACTCAGTGTCTCTCACTCAGTGTCTCTCACTCAGTGTCTCTCGCTCAGTGACTCTCGCTCTCGTTCAGTGTCTCTCGCTCTCGCTCAGTGTCTCTCGCTCTCGCTCAGTGTCTCTGGTTCAGTGTCTCTCGCTCAGTGTCTCTCACTCAGTGTCTCTCGCTCAGTGTCTCTCGCTCTCACTCAGTGTCCCTCGCTCAGTGTCTCTCGCTCTCGCTCAGTGTCTCTCGCTCAGTGTCTCTCGCTCAGTGTCTCTCGCTCTCGCTCAGTGTCTCTCACTCAGTGTCTCTCGCTCAGTGTCTCTCGCTCTCGCTCAGTGTCTCTCGCTCAGTGTCTCTCACTCAGTGTCTCTCCCTCAGTGTCTCTCACTCGGTGTCGCTCGCTCAGTGTCTCTCGCTCAGTGTCTCTCGCTCAGTGTCTCTCGCTCAGTGTCTCTCGCTAGTGTCTCTCACTCTCGCTCAGTGTCTCTCGCTCAGTGTCTCTCACTCTCACTCAGTGTCTCTCGCTCAGTGTCTCTCGCTCTCACTCAGTGTCTCTCGCTCAGTGTCTCTCACTCAGTGTCTCTCGCTCAGTGTCTCTCGCTCAGTGTCTCTCGCTCAGTGTCTCTCACTCAGTGTCTCTCACTCAGTGTCTCTCACTCAGTGTCTCTCGCTCAGTGTCTCTCGCTCAGTGTCTCTCGCTCAGTGTCTCTCGCTCAGTGTCTCTCACTCAGTGTCTCTCGCTCAGTGTCTCTCACTCTCACTCAGTGTCTCTCGCTCAGTGTCTCTTGCTCTCGCTCAGTGTCTCTCGCTCAGTGTCTCTCACTCAGTGTCTCTCGCTCAGTGTCTCTCGCTCAGTGTCTCTCGCTCAGTGTCCCTCACTCAGTGTCTCTCGCTCTCGCTCAGTGTCTCTCACTCAGTGTCTCTCACTCAGTGTCTCTCACTCAGTGTCTCTCGCTCAGTGTCTCTCGCTCTGTGACTCTCACTCAGTGTCTCTCACTCAGTATCTCTCGCTCTCACTCAGTGTCTCTCGCTCAGTGTCTCGCACTCAGTGTCTCTCACTCAGTGTCTCTCGCTCAGTGTCTCGCTCAGTGTCTCTCGCTCAGTGTCTCTCGCTCTCACTCAGTGTCTCTCGCTCAGTGTCTCGCACTCAGTGTCTCTCGCTCAGTGTCTCTCGCTCAGTGACTCTCACTCAGTGTCTCTCGCTCAGTGTCTCTCGCTCTCGCTCAGTGTCTTTCGCTCAGTGTCTCTCGCTCTCACTCAGTGTCTCGCTCTCGCTCAGTGTCTCTCGCGCAGTGTCTCTCGCTCAGTGTCTCTCGCTCAGTGTCTCTCGCTCAGTGTCTCTCGCTCAGTGTCTCTCGCTCAGTGTCTCTCGCTCAGTGTCTCTCACTCAGTGTCTCTCACTCAGTGTCTCTCGCTCAGTGTCTCTCGCTCAGTGTCTCTCGCTCTCGCTCAGTGTCTCTCGCTCAGTGTCTCTCGCTCAGTGTCTCTCGCTCAGTGTCTCTCGCTCAGTGTCTCTCACTCAGTGTCTCTCACTCAGTGTCCCTCGCTCAGTGTCTCTCGCTCTCGCTCAGTGTCTCTCGCTCAGTGTCTCTCGCTCAGTGTCTCTCACTCAGTGTCTCTCGCTCAGTGTCTCTCGCTCAGTGTCTCTCGCTCTCGCTCAGTGTCTCTCGCTCAGTGTCTCTCGCTCTCACTCAGTGTCTCGCTCTCGCTCAGTGTCTCTCGCGCAGTGTCTCTCGCTCAGTGTCTCTCGCTCAGTGTCTCTCGCTCAGTGTCTCTCGCTCAGTGTCTCTCGCTCAGTGTCTCTCACTCAGTGTCTCTCGCTCAGTGTCTCTCGCTCAGTGTCTCTCGCTCTCACTCAGTGTCTCTCGCTCAGTGTCTCTCACTCAGTGTCTCTCGCTCAGTGTCTCTCGCTCAGTGTCTCTCGCTCAGTGTCTCTCGCTCAGTGTCTCTCGCTCAGTGTCTCTCGCTCAGTGCCTCTCGCTCAGTGCCTCTCGCTCAGTGTCTCTCGCTCAGTGTCTCTCGCTCAGTGTCTTTCGCTCAGTGCCTCTCGCTCAGTGTCTCTCGCTCAGTGCCTCTCGCTCAGTGCCTCTCGCTCAGTGTCTCTCGCTCAGTGTCTCTCGCTCTCGCTCAGTGTCTCTCGCTCAGTGTCTCTCGCTCTCGCTCAGTGTCTCTCGCTCAGTGTCTCTTGCTCAGTGTCTCTCGCTCTCACTCAGTGTCTCTCACTCAGTGTCTCTCGCTCAGTGTCTCTCGCTCAGTGTCTCTCGCTCTCACTCAGTGTCTTTCGCTCAGTGTCTCTCGCTCTCGCTCAGTGTCTCTCACTCAGTGTCTCTCACTCAGTGTCTTTCGCTCAGTGTCTCTCGCTCTCGCTCAGTGTCTCTCGCTCAGTGTCTTTCGCTCAGTGTCTCTCGCTCTCACTCAGTGTCTCTCACTCAGTGTCTCTCGCTCAGTGTCTCTCACTCAGTGTCTCTCACTCAGTGTCTCTCGCTCTCACTCACTGTCTCTCACTCTCGCTCAGTGTCTCTCGCTCAGTGTCTCTCGCTCTCACTCAGTGTCTCTCGCTCAGTGTCTCTCGCTCAGTGTCTCTCACTCAGTGTCTCTCACTCAGTGTCTCTCGCTCAGTGTCTCTCACTCAGTGTCTCTCGCTCAGTGTCTCTTGCTCTCGCTCAGTGTCTCTCGCTCGGTGTCTCTCGCTCAGTGTCTCTCGCTCAGTGTCTCTTGCTCTCGCTCAGTGTCTCTCCCTCGGTGTCTCTCGCTCAGTGTCTCTCGCTCAGTGCCTCTCGCTCAGTGTCTCTCGCTCAGTGCCTCTCGCTCAGTGCCTCTCGCTCAGTGTCTCTCGCTCAGTGTCTCTCATTCGGTGTCTCTCGCACTCACTCAGTGTCTCTCACTCAGTGTCTCTCGCTCTCACTCAGTGTCTCTCACTCAGTGTCTCTCGCTCAGTGTCTCTCGCTCTCGCTCAGTGTCTCTCGCTCAGTGTCTCTCGCTCAGTGTCTCTCACTCAGTGTCTCTCGCTCAGTGTCTCTCGCTCAGTGTCTCTCACTCAGTGTCTCTCACTCAGTGTCTCTCGCTCAGTGACTCTCGCTCTCGTTCAGTGTCTCTCGCTCTCGCTCAGTGTCTCTCGCTCTCGCTCAGTGTCTCTCGTTCAGTGTCTCTCGCTCAGTGTCTCTCGCTCAGTGTCTCTCGTTCAGTGTCTCTCGCTCAGTGTCTCTCACTCAGTGTCTCTCGCTCAGTGTCTCTCGCTCTCACTCAGTGTCCCTCGCTCAGTGTCTCTCGCTCTCGCTCAGTGTCTCTCGCTCAGTGTCTCTCGCTCAGTGTCTCTCGCTCTCGCTCAGTGTCTCTCACTCAGTGTCTCTCGCTCAGTGTCTCTCACTCAGTGTCTCTCCCTCAGTGTCTCTCACTCGGTGTCTCTCGCTCAGTGTCTCTCGCTCAGTGTCTCTCGCTCAGTGTCTCTCGCTCAGTGTCTCTCACTCTCGCTCAGTGTCTCTCGCTCAGTGTCTCTCACTCTCACTCAGTGTCTCTCGCTCAGTGTCTCTCGCTCTCACTCAGTGTCTCTCGCTCAGTGTCTCTCACTCAGTGTCTCTCGCTCAGTGTCTCTCGCTCAGTGTCTCTCGCTCGGTGTCTCTCGCTCGGTGTTTCTCGCTCAGTGTCTCTCGCTCAGTGTCTCTTGCTCTCGCTCAGTGTCTCTCGCTCGGTGTCTCTCGCTCAGTGTCTCTCGCTCAGTGCCTCTCGCTCAGTGTCTCTCGCTCAGTGCCTCTCGCTCAGTGTCTCTCGCTCAGTGTCTCTCGCTCAGTGTCTCTCATTCAGTGTCTCTCGCTCTCACTCAGTGTCTCTCACTCAGTGTCTCTCGCTCAGTGTCTCTCGCTCTCGCTCAGTGTCTCTCGCTCAGTGTCTCTCGCTCAGTGTCTCTCACTCAGTGTCTCTCGCTCAGTGTCTCTCACTCAGTGTCTCTCACTCAGTGTCTCTCGCTCAGTGACTCTCGCTCTCGTTCAGTGTCTCTCGCTCTCGCTCTGTGTCTCTCGCTCTCGCTCAGTGTCTCTCGTTCAGTGTCTCTCGCTCAGTGTCTCTCACTCAGTGTCCCTCGCTCAGTGTCTCTCGCTCTCGCTCAGTGTCTCTCGCTCAGTGTCTCTCGCTCAGTGTCTCTCGCTCTCGCTCAGTGTCTCTCACTCAGTGTCTCTCGCTCAGTGTCTCTCACTCAGTGTCTCTCCCTCAGTGTCTCTCACTCGGTGTCGCTCCCTCAGTGTCTCTCGCTCAGTGTCTCTCGCTCAGTGTCTCTCGCTCAGTGTCTCTCACTAGTGTCTCTCACTCTCGCTCAGTGTCTCTCGCTCAGTGTCTCTCACTCTCACTCAGTGTCTCTCGCTCAGTGTCTCTCGCTCTCACTCAGTGTCTCTCGCTCAGTGTCTCTCACTCAGTGTCTCTCGCTCAGTGTCTCTCGCTCAGTGTCTCTCGCTCAGTGTCTCTCACTCAGTGTCTCTCACTCAGTGTCTCTCGCTCAGTGTCTCTCGCTCAGTGTCTCTCGCTCAGTGTCTCTCGCTCAATGTCTCTCACTCAGTGTCTCTCGCTCAGTGTCTCTCACTCTCACTCAGTGTCTCTCGCTCAGTGTCTCTCACTCAGTGTCTCTCACTCAGTGTCTCTCGCTCTCACTCACTGTCTCTCACTCTCGCTCAGTGTCTCTCGTTCAGTGTCTCTCGCTCTCACTCAGTGTCTCTCGCTCAGTGTCTCTCGCTCAGTGTCTCTCACTCAGTGTCTCTCACTCAGTGTCTCTCGCTCAGTGTCTCTCACTCATTGTCTCTCGCTCAGTGTCTCTTGCTCTCGCTCAGTGTCTCTCGCTCGGTGTCTCTCGCTCAGTGTCTCTCGCTCAGTGTCTCTTGCTCTCGCTCAGTGTCTATCGCTCGGTGTCTCTCGCTCAGTGTCTCTCGCTCAGTGCCTCTCGCTCAGTGTCTCTCGCTTACTGCCTCTCGCTCAGTGCCTCTCGCTCAGTGTCTCTCGCTCAGTGTCTCTCATTCGGTGTCTCTCGCACTCACTCAGTGTCTCTCACTCAGTGTCTCTCGCTCAGTGTCTCTCGCTCTCGCTCAGTGTCTCTCGCTCAGTGTCTCTCGCTCAGTGTCTCTCGCTCTCGCTCAGTGTCTCTCACTCAGTGTCTCTCGCTCAGTGTCTCTCACTCAGTGTCTCTCCCTCAGTGTCTCTCACTCGGTGTCTCTCGCTCAGTGTCTCTCGCTCAGTGTCTCTCGCTCAGTGTCTCTCGCTCAGTGTCTCTCGCTCAGTGTCTCTCACTCTCGCTCAGTGTCTCTCGCTCAATGTCTCTCACTCTCACTCAGTGTCTCTCGCTCAGTGTCTCTCGCTCTCACTCAGTGTCTCTCGCTCAGTGTCTCTCACTCAGTGTCTCTCGCTCAGTGTCTCTCGCTCAGTGTCTCTCGCTCGGTGTCTCTCGCTCGGTGTCTCTCGCTCAGTGTCTCTCGCTCAGTGTCTCTTGCTCTCGCTCAGTGTCTCTCGCTCGGTGTCTCTCGCTCAGTGTCTCTCGCTCAGTGCCTCTCGCTCAGTGTCTCTCGCTCAGTGCCTCTCGCTCAGTGCCTCTCGCTCAGTGTCTCTCGCTCAGTGTCTCTCATTCGGTGTCTCTCGCACTCACTCAGTGTCTCTCACTCAGTGTCTCTCGCTCAGTGTCTCTCGCTCTCGCTCAGTGTCTCTCGCTCTCGCTCAGTGTCTCTCGTTCAGTGTCTCTCGCTCAGTGTCTCTCGCTCAGTGTCTCTCGTTCAGTGTCTCTCGCTCAGTGTCTCTCACTCAGTGTCCCTCGCTCAGTGTCTCTCGCTCTCGCTCAGTGTCTCTCGCTCAGTGTCTCTCGCTCAGTGTCTCTCGCTCTCGCTCAGTGTCGCTCACTCAGTATCTCTCGCTCAGTGTCTCTCACTCAGTGTCTCTCCCTCAGTGTCTCTCACTCGGTGTCTCTCGCTCAGTGTCTCTCGCTCAGTGTCTCTCGCTCAGTGTCTCTCGCTCAGTGTCTCTCACTCTCGCTCAGTGTCTCTCGCTCAGTGTCTCTCACTCTCACTCAGTGTCTCTCGCTCAGTGTCTCTCGCTCTCACTCAGTGTCTCTCGCTCAGTGTCTCTCACTCAGTGTCTCTCGCTCAGTATCTCTCGCTCAGTGTCTCTCGCTCAGTGTCTCTCGCTCGGTGTCTCTCGCTCGGTGTCTCTCGCTCAGTGTCTCTCGCTCAGTGTCTCTCGCTCAGTGTCTCTCGCTCAGTGTCTCTCGCTCAGTGCCACTCGCTCAGTGTCTGTCGCTCAGTGCCTCTCGCTCAGTGTCTCTCGCTCAGTGTCTCTCATTCAGTGTCTCTCGCTCTCACTCAGTGTCTCTCACTCAGTGTCTCTCGCTCAGTGTCTCTCGCTCTCGCTCAGTGTCTCTCGCTCAGTGTCTCTCACTCAGTGTCTCTCGCTCAGTGTCTCTCGCTCTCGCTCAGTGTCTCTCGCTCTCGCTCAGTGTCTCTCGCTCTCGCTCAGTGTCTCTCGTTCAGTGTCTCTCGCTCAGTGTCTCTCACTCAGTGTCTCTCGCTCAGTATCTCTCGCTCTCACTCAGTGTCCCTCGCTCAGTGTCTCTCGCTCTCGCTCAGTGTCTCTCGCTCAGTGTCTCTCGCTCAGTGTCTCTCGCTCTCGCTCAGTGTTTCTCACTCAGTGTCTCTCGCTCAGTGTCTCTCACTCAGTGTCTCTCCCTCAGTGTCTCTCGCTCGGTGTCGCTCGCTCAGTGTCTCTCGCTCAGTGTCTCTCGCTCAGTGTCTCTCGCTCAGTGTCTCTCGCTAGTGTCTCTCACTCTCACTCAGTGTCTCTCGCTCAGTGTCTCTCGCTCTCACTCAGTTTCTCTCGCTCAGTGTCTCTCACTCAGTGTCTCTCGCTCAGTGTCTCTCGCTCAGTGTCTCTCGCTCAGTGTCTCTCGCTCAGTGTCTCTCACTCAGTGTCTCTCACTCAGTGTCTCTCGCTCAGTGTCTCTCGCTCAGTGTCTCTCGCTCAGTGTCTCTCGCTCAGTGTCTCTCACTCAGTGTCTCTCGCTCAGTGTCTCTCACTCTCACTCAGTGTCTCTCGCTCAGTGTCTCTCGCTCAGTGTCTCTCGCTCAGTGTCTCTCGCTCAGTGTCTCTCACTCAGTGTCTCTCGCTCAGTGTCTCTCACTCTCACTCAGTGTCTCTCGCTCAGTGTCTCTCGCTCAGTGTCTCTCGCTCAGTGTCTCTCGCTCAGTGTCTCTCGCTCAGTGTCTCTCGCTCAGTGTCTCTCGCTCAGTGTCTCTCGCTCTCGCTCAGTGTCTCTCACTCAGTGTCTCTCACTCAGTGTCTCTCACTCAGTGTCTCTCGCTCAGTGTCTCTCGCTCAGTGTCTCTCGCTCAGTGTCTCTCGCTCAGTGTCTCTCGCTAAGTGTCTCTCACTCAGTGTCTCTCGCTCAGTGCCTCTCGCTCAGTGTCTCTTGCTCTCGCTCAGTGTCTCTCGCTCGGTGTCTCTCGCTCAGTGTCTCTCGCTCAGTGCCTCTCGCTCAGTGTCTCTCGCTCAGTGCCTCTCGCTCAGTGCCTCTCGCTCAGTGTCTCTCGCTCAGTGTCTCTCATTCGGTGTCTCTCGCACTCACTCAGTGTCTCTCACTCAGTGTCTCTCGCTCAGTGTCTCTCGCTCTCGCTCAGTGTCTCTCGCTCAGTGTCTCTCGCTCAGTGTCTCTCGCTCAGTGTCTCTCACTCAGTGTCTCTCGCTCAGTGTCTCTCACTCAGTGTCTCTCACTCAGTGTCTCTCGCTCAGTGACTCTCGCTCTCGTTCAGTGTCTCTCGCTCTCGCTCAGTGTCTCTCGCTCTCGCTCAGTGTCTCTCGTTCAGTGTCTCTCGCTCAGTGTCTCTCGCTCAGTGTCTCTCGTTCAGTGTCTCTCGCTCAGTGTCTCTCACTCAGTGTCTCTCGCTCAGTGTCTCTCGCTCTCACTCAGTGTCCCTCGCTCAGTGTCTCTCGCTCTCGCTCAGTGTCTCTCGCTCAGTGTCTCTCGCTCAGTGTCTCTCGCTCTCGCTCAGTGTCTCTCACTCAGTATCTCTCGCTCAATGTCTCTCACTCAGTGTCTCTCCCTCAGTGTCTCTCACTCGGTGTCTCTCGCTCAGTGTCTCTCGCTCAGTGTCTCTCGCTCAGTGTCTCTCGCTCAGTGTCTCTCGCTCAGTGTCTCTCGCTCAGTGTCTCTCACTCTCGCTCAGTGTCTCTCGCTCAGTGTCTCTCACTCTCACTCAGTGTCTCTCGCTCAGTGTCTCTCGCTCTCACTCAGTGTCTCTCGCTCAGTGTCTCTCACTCAGTGTCTCTCGCTCAGTATCTCTCGCTCAGTGTCTCTCGCTCAGTGTCTCTCGCTCGGTGTCTCTCGCTCGGTGTCTCTCGCTCAGTGTCTCTCGCTCAGTGTCTCTCGCTCAGTGTCTCTCGCTCAGTGCCACTCGCTCAGTGTCTGTCGCTCAGTGCCTCTCGCTCAGTGTCTCTCGCTCAGTGTCTCTCATTCAGTGTCTCTCGCTCTCACTCAGTGTCTCTCACTCAGTGTCTCTCGCTCAGTGTCTCTCGCTCTCGCTCAGTGTCTCTCGCTCAGTGTCTCTCGCTCAGTGTCTCTCACTCAGTGTCTCTCGCGCAGTGTCTCTCGCGCAGTGTCTCTCGCTCAGTGTCTCTCACTCAGTGTCTCTCGCTCAGTGACTCTCGCTCTCGTTCAGTGTCTCTCGCTCTCGCTCAGTGTCTCTCGCTCTCGCTCAGTGTCTCTCGCTCTCGCTCAGTGTCTCTCGTTCAGTGTCTCTCGCTTAGTGTCTCTCACTCAGTGTCTCTCGCTCAGTGTCTCTCGCTCTCACTCAGTGTCCCTCGCTCAGTGTCTCTCGCTCTCGCTCAGTGTCTCTCGCTCAGTGTCTCTCGCTCAGTGTCTCTCGCTCTCGCTCAGTGTTTCTCACTCAGTGTCTCTCGCTCAGTGTCTCTCACTCAGTGTCTCTCCCTCAGTGTCTCTCGCTCGGTGTCGCTCGCTCAGTGTCTCTCGCTCAGTGTCTCTCGCTCAGTGTCTCTCGCTCAGTGTCTCTCGCTAGTGTCTCTCACTCTCACTCAGTGTCTCTCGCTCAGTGTCTCTCGCTCTCACTCAGTGTCTCTCGCTCAGTGTCTCTCACTCAGTGTCTCTCGCTCAGTGTCTCTCGCTCAGTGTCTCTCGCTCAGTGTCTCTCGCTCAGTGTCTCTCACTCAGTGTCTCTCACTCAGTGTCTCTCGCTCAGTGTCTCTCGCTCAGTGTCTCTCGCTCAGTGTCTCTCGCTCAGTGTCTCTCACTCAGTGTCTCTCGCTCAGTGTCTCTCACTCTCACTCAGTGTCTCTCGCTCAGTGTCTCTCGCTCAGTGTCTCTCGCTCAGTGTCTCTCGCTCAGTGTCTCTCACTCAGTGTCTCTCGCTCAGTGTCTCTCACTCTCACTCAGTGTCTCTCGCTCAGTGTCTCTCGCTCAGTGTCTCTCGCTCAGTGTCTCTCGCTCAGTGTCTCTCGCTCAGTGTCTCTCGCTCAGTGTCTCTCGCTCAGTGTCTCTCGCTCAGTGTCTCTCGCTCAGTGTCTCTCGCTCTCGCTCAGTGTCTCTCACTCAGTGTCTCTCACTCAGTGTCTCTCACTCAGTGTCTCTCGCTCAGTGTCTCTCGCTCAGTGTCTCTCGCTCAGTGTCTCTCGCTCAGTGTCTCTCGCTCAGTGTCTCTCTCTAAGTGTCTCTCACTCAGTGTCTCTCGCTCAGTGTCTCGCTCTCGCTCAGTGTCTCTCGCTAAGTGTCTCTCACTCAGTGTCTCTCGCTCAGTGACTCTCACTCAGTGTCTCTCACTCAGTGTCTCTCACTCAGTGTCTCTCGCTCTCACTCAGTGTCTCTCGCTCAGTGTCTCTCGCTCAGTGTCTCTCACTCAGTATCTCTCGCTCAGTGACTCTCACTCAGTGTCTCTCACTCAGTGTCTCTCACTCAGTGTCTCTCACTCAGTGTCTCGCTCTCGCTCAGTGTCTCTCGCGCAGTGTCTCTCGCTCAGTGTCTCTCGCTCAGTGTCTCTCGCTCAGTGTCTCTCGCTCAGTGTCTCTCGCTCAGTGTCTCTCGCTCAGTGTCTCTCGCTCAGTGTCTCTCGCTCAGTGTCTCTCGCTCAGTGTCTCTCGCTCAGTGTCTCTCGCTCAGTGTCTCTCGCTCAGTGCCTCTCGCTCAGTGCCTCTCGCTCAGTGTCTCTCGCTCAGTGTCTCTCGCTCAGTGTCTCTCGCTCAGTGCCTCTCGCTCAGCGTCTCTCGCTCAGTGTCTCTCGCTCAGTGTCTCTCGCTCAGTCTCTCTCGCTCTCGTTCAGTGCCTCTCGCTCAGTGCCTCTCGCTCAGTGTCTCTCGTTCAGTGCCTCTCACTCAGTGTCTCTCGCTCAGTGTCTCTCACTCAGTATCTCTCGCTCAGTGTCTCTCACTCAGTGTCTCTCGCTCTCGTTCAGTGCCTCTCACTCAGTGTCTCTCGCTCAGTGTCTCTCACTCAGTGTCTCTCGCTCAGTGTCTCTCGCTCAGTGTCTCTCACTCAGTGTCTCTCGCTCAGTGTCTCTCGCTCAGTGTCTCTCACTCAGTGTCTCTCGCTCTCGTTCAGTGCCTCTCACTCAGTGTCTCTCACTCAGTGTCTCTCGCTCTCGCTCAGTGTCTCTCACTCAGTGTCTCTCGCTCAGTGTCTCTCACTCAGTGTCTCTCACTCAGTATCTCTCGCTCAGTGTCTCTCACTCAGTGTCTCTCGCTCTCGTTCAGTGCCTCTCACTCAGTGTCTCTCACTCAGTGTCTCTCACTCAGTGTCTCTCACTCAGTGTGTCTCGCTCAGTGTCTCTCACTCAGTATCTCTCGCTCAGTGTCTCTCACTCAGTGTCTCTCGCTCTCGTTCAGTGCCTCTCACTCAGTGTGTCTCGCTCAGTGTCTCTCGCTCAGTGTCTCTCGCTCTCACTCAGTGTCTCTCACTCAGTGTCTCTCGCTCTCGTTCAGTGTCTCTCACTCAGTGTGTCTCGCTCAGTGTCTCTTCCTCTGTGGGTTCAGGGGCTGGGGGGCTGGTTGATGTTGTGGCCTGATGCCCACAGCAGGGCTTCAATTCCCAGAGCGGCTGAGCTGATTGACGAAGGCGCAGCCTCTCTGCCTTGCACCTCGGGTCAAATCACCACCAGTGACCTCTCACCCTGAAAGAGGGGAGCAACCTGGCTTACCTGGCGACTTTACCTTTGACCTTTACTCTCTGCTGTGATAACATAGAATGTAGAAGCAGGAGGAGGCCACTTGGCCCTTTGAGTCTGCTCCGCCATTCATTTTGAACATGGCTGATCATCAAATTCAATGTCCTGATCTCCCCCTTCCCCCCATATCCCTTGATCCCTTTTGTCCCAAAAGCGATATCTAATTTCTTCTTGAAATCACAACGTTTTGGCCTCAACTACTTTCTGTTGGAGTGAATTCCACACATTCACCACCCTCTGGGTGAAGAAATTTCTCCTCACCTCAGTTCTAAAAGGTTTACCCCTTATCCTCAAACTATGACCCCTCGTTCTAGACTCCCCCACCATTGGCAGTGGTCAGGACCAGGGGCACAAAATGCACCACGAAATAGAAAGGGCATGTCAGAAAGGCAAGGTCACAGTGATCATGGGGGATTTCAATATGCAGGTGGACTGGGTAAATAATGTTGCCAGTGGACCCAAAGAAAGGGAATTCATTGAATGTTTACAGGATGGCTTTTTGGAACAGCTTGTGATGGAGCCCACGAGGGAACAGGCTATTCTGGACTTAGTGTTATGTAATGAGCCAGACGTGATAAAAGATCTTAAAGTAAGGGAACACTTAGGAAGCAGTGATCATAATATGGTAGAATTCAGTCTGCAATTTGAAAGAAGGAAGGCAGAATCAGATGTGAAGGTTCTACAGTTAAATAAAGGTAATTACAGGCGCATGAGGGAGGAACTGACAAAAATCGACTGGAAGCAGAGCCTAGTGGGAAAGACAGTAGAACAGCAATGGCAGGAGTTTCTGGGAGTAATTGAGGACACAGTGCAGAGGTTCATCCCAAACAAAAGAAAGGTTATCAGAGGGGGGATTAGGCAGCCATGGCTGACAAAGGAAGTCAGGGAATGCATCAAGGCAAAAGAGAGAGCCTATAATGTGGCAAAGAGTAGTGGGAAGTCAGAAGATTGGGAAGGCTATAAAAACAAACAGAGGATAACAAAGAGAGAAATAAGGAAGGAGAGGATCAAATATGAAGGTAGGCTAGCCAGTAACATTAGGATTGATAGTAAAAGTTTCTTTAAATACATTAAAAACAAACGGGAGGCAAAAGTAGACATTGGGCCGCTCCAAAATGACGCTGGTAATCTAGTGATGGGAGACAAGGAAATAGCTGAGGAACTTATGTTATGTTGCAACTGTACACAACTCTGGTGCGGCCGCACTTGGAGTACTGTGTGCAGTTCTGGTCCCCACATTACAGGAAGGATGTGGAGGCTTTGGAGAGGGTGCAGAGGAGGTTTACCAGGATGTTGCCTGGTATGGAGGGGAGATCCTATGAGGAGAGGCTGAGGGATTTGGGATTGTTTTCGCTGGAAAGGCGGCGGCTAAGAGGGGATCTTATTGAAACATATAAGATGATTAGAGGTTTAGATAGGGTGGATAGTGATAGCCTTTTTCCTCTGATGGAGAAATCCAGCACGAGGGGGCATGGCTTTAAATTGAGGGGGGGTAGTTATAGAACCGATGTCAGGGGTAGGTTCTTTACCCAGAGGGTGGTGAGGGATTGGAATGCCCTGCCAGCATCAGTAGTAAATGCGCCTAGTTTGGGGGCGTTTAAGAGATCCGTAGATAGGTTCATGGACGAAAAGAAATTGGTTTAGGTTGGAGGGTCACAGTTTTTTTTTTAACTGGTCGGTGCAACATCGTGGGCCGAAGGGCCTGTTCTGCGCTGTAATGTTCTATGTTCTATGTTCTAACTTAATAAGTACTTTGCGTCAGTCTTCACAGTAGAAGACATGAGTAATATCCCAACAATTCAGGAAAGTCAGGGGGCAGAGTTGAATATGGTTGCCATCACAAAGGAGAAAGTGCTAGAGAAACTAAAAGGTCTGAAAATTGATAAATCTCCGGGCCCAGATGGGCTACATCCTAGAGTTCTAAAGGAGATAGCTGAAGAAATAGTGGAGGCGTTAGTTATGATCTTTCAAAAGTCACTGGAGTCAGGGAAAGTCCCAGAGGATTGGAAAATCGCTGTTGTAACCCCACTGTTCAAGAAGGGAACAAGAAAAAAGATGGAAAATTATAGGCCAATTAGCCTAACCTCAGTTGTTGGCAAAATTCTAGAATCCATCGTTAAGGATGAGATTTCTAAATTCTTGGAAGTGCAGGGTCGGATTAAGACAAGTCAGCATGGATTTAGTAAGGGGAGGTCGTGCCTGACAAACCTGTTAGAGTTCTTTGAAGAGATAACAAATAGGTTAGACCAAGGAGAGCCAATGGATGTTATCTATCTTGACTTCCAAAAGGCCTTTGACAAGGTGCCTCACGGGAGACTGCTGAGTAAAATAAGGGCCCATGGTATTCGAGGCAAGGTACTAACATGGATTGACGATTGGCTGTCAGACAGAAGGCAGAGAGTTGGGATAAAAGGTTCTTTCTCAGAATGGCAACCGGTGACAAGTGGTGTCCCGCAGGGTTCAGTGTTGGGGCCACAGCTGTTCTCTTTATATATTAACGATCTAGATGACGGGACTGGGGGCATTCTGGCCAAGTTTGCCGATGATACAAAGATAGGTGGAGGGGCAGGTAGTATTGAGGAGGTGGGGAGGCTGCAGAAAGATTTAGACAGTTTAGGAGAGTGGTCCAAGAAGTGGCTGATGAAATTCAACGTGGGCAAGTGCGAGGTCGTACACTTTGGAAAAAAGAATAGGGGCATGGACTATTTTCTAAACGGTGACAAAATTCATAATGCTAAAGTGCAAAGGGACTTGGGAGTCCTAGTCCAGGATTCTCTAAAGGTAAACTTGCAGGTTGAGTCCGTAATTAAGAAAGCAAATGTAATGTTGTCATTTATCTCAAGAGGCTTGGAATACAAAAGCAGGGATGTACTTCTGAGGCTTTATAAAGCACTGGTTAGGCCCCATTTGGAGTACTGTGAGCACTTTTGGGCCCCACACCTCAGGAAGGACATACTGGCACTGGAGCGGGTCCAGCGGAGATTCACACGGATGATCCCAGGAATGGTAGGCCTGACATACGATGAACGTCTGAGGATCGTGGGATTATATTCATTGGAGTTTAGGAGGTTGAGGGGAGATCTGATAGAAACTTACAAGATAATGAACGGCTTAGATAGGATGGACGTAGGGAAGTTGTTTCCATTAACAGGGGAGACTAGGACGCGGGGGCACAGCCTTAGAATAAAAGGGAGTCACTTTAGAACAGAGATGAGGAGAAATTTCTTCAGCCAGAGAGTGGTGGGTCTGTGGAATTCATTGCCACAGAGGGCTGTGGAGGCCGAGACGTTGAGCGTCTTCAAGACAGAAATTGATAAATTCTTGATTTCTCGAGGAATTAAGGGCTATGGGGAGAGAGCGGGTAAATGGAGTTGAAATCAACCATGATTGAATGGTGGAGTGGACTCGATGGGCCGAATGGCCTTACTTCCGCTCCTATGTCTTATGGTCTTATGGTCTTATTGGGAAGATTCTTTCTGAATCTACCCTGTCTAACCCTGTTAGAAGTTTATATGTTATGAAATTCACTTACGCAATCAGCTGATGTTGTGATTAGATTCCTGCCTTTGGACGAAAATTGCAACATCGAAAACCAACGCACTCGCAACATATAATTAAACACTGAGCTGAGAAACTGTCCCAACTTGTTTTTAATCCTAATTCTTCACTCTTACTCCAGCATGACAGTCCGCGACAGAGCTCCATGTTTGAACCAAGGCTGTAATGAGGTCAGGAGCTGAGTGACCCTGGCAAAACCCAAACTGGGCGTCACTGATCAGGTTATTGCTGAGCAGGTGCTGCTTGATAGCGCTGTCGATGACCCCTTCCATCACTTTACTGATGATCGAGAGTAGACTGATTGGGCGGTAATTGGCCGGGTTGGGGTTGTCCTGCTTTGTGTGTACAGGACGTACCTGGGCAATGTTCCACATTGTTGTGTACATGCCAGTGAGTCAGTGTTCAGTCACTGCTCTTGCTGCTCCACACCTTACTGTTTGTGATGATCTCTAATCTGCCCTTGTCTTCCTTCCTGTTTCTCCTCTCCACCCATCCCGAAGCAACATCAGCCCAAGGTTACTTTTCACATGTATACTCCCACAGGCAACCCAAGCTCACCGCCATCTCTCTCGCCCCCTCCAGCATCTCTCAATTATCAAACCCTTTATATTCATTCGTGGGACATGGTGTCACTGGCAGGCGAGCATTTATTGCCCCTCCCTAACCACTGTGCCACCCTAATCGCCTCCTCTCTCTAACTCCCTCCCCCCCCGAACCCCCAACTCTCTCTTAAACTCCCCGTGATCCCTCCCCTGTCCCACAGCAGGTGGCATCTCCCTGACCCTCCACTCAAACCTGAAACACCTAGATAACAAGGACATATATTTCAGACTCCTATTTATTGGCTACAGCTCAGCCTTTAACACCATTATAATACCACAATCAGTAAGGATAGTAAGAATACCTCCTCCATGATCATCCTCAACACCAGAGGGCTGTGTTCTCAGCTCCTTACTATACTCCTTAGACACCTATGTATCGGGGCGGCATAATAGCACAGTGGTTAGCACTGCTGCTTCACAGCGCCAGGGACCCGGGTTCTATTCCCGGGGGCACGGTGACACAGTGGTTAGCACTGCTGCTTCACAGCGCCAGGGACCCGGGTTCTATTCCCGGGGGCACGGTGACACAGTGGTTAGCACTGCTGCTTCACAGCGCCAGGGACCCGGGTTCTATTCCCGGGGGCACAGTGACACAGTGGTTAGCACTGCTGCTTCACAGCGCCAGGGACCCGGGTTCTATTCCCGGGGGCACAGTGACACAGTGGTTAGCACTGCTGCTTCACAGCGCCAGGGACCTGGCTTTGATTCCCGGCTTTGATTCCTGGCTTGGGTCACTGTCTCTGTGGAGTTTGCACGTTCTCCCCGTGTCCGCGTGGGTTTCCTCCATGTGTTCCGGTTTCTTCCCACATTCTGGGAAAGGATGTGTAGATAGTTTGAGTCATGTTGAGATCAAAAAGGAGGAGGTATTGGGGTTCATGTGAAACATTAAGGTAGACAAGTCCCCAGGGCCTGATGGGATATACCCCAGAATACTGAGAGAGGCAAGGGAGGAAATTGCTGGGGCCTTGAGAGAAATCTTTGTATCCTCACTGGCTCCAGGGGAGGTCATGATGTGGAGGTGCCGGCGTTGGACTAGGGTGAACACAATAAGACTTTTAACAACACCAGGTTAAAGTCCAACGGGTTTATTTGGTAGCAAATACCATTAGCTTTCGGAGCACTGCTCCTTCGTCAGATGGAGTGGAAATGTGACATTTCCACTCCATCTGACGAAGGAGCAGCGCTCCGAAAGCGAATGGTATTTGCTACCAAATAAGCCTGTTGGACTTTAACCTGGTGTTGTTAAAACTCTTACAGGGGAGGTCCCAGAGGATTGGAGAATAGCCAATGTTGTTCCTTTGTTTGAGAAGGGTAACAAGAATAATCCAGGTAATTACAGGCCAGTGAGCTTGACGTCAGTGGGAGGGAAATTATTGGAGAGTGATTGCAGAGCCTCTGGCTCTGATCTTCAGGTCGTCGTTGGCCTCTGGTATAGTACCAGAAGATTGGAGGTTAGCGAATGTTGTCCCATTGTTTAAGAAGGGGAACAGAGACTTCCCCGGGAATTATAGACCGGTGAGTCTCACTTCTGTTGTCGGCAAGATGTTGGAAAAAATTATAAGGGATAGGATTTATAGTTATTTGGAGAGTAATGAATTGATAGGTGATAGTCAGCATGGTTTTGTGGCAGGTAGGTCGTGCCTTACTAACCTTATTGAGTTTTTTGAGAAAGTGACCAAGGAGGTGGATGGGGGCAAGGCAGTGGACGTGGTATATATGGATTTTAGTAAGGCGTTTGATAAGGTTCACCATGGTAGGCTTCTGCAGAAAATGCAGATGTATGGGATTGGGGGTGATCTAGGAAATTGGATCAGGAATTGGCTAGCGGATAGGAAACAGAGGGTGGTGGTTGATAGTAAATATTCATCATGGAGTGCGGTTACAAGTGGTGTACCTCAGGGATCTGTTTTGGGGCCACTGCTGTTTGTAATATTTATTAATGATCTGGATGAGGGTATAGTTGGGTGGATTAGCAAATTTGCTGATGACACCAAAGTCGGTGGTGTGGTAGACAGTGAGGAAGGGTGTCGTAGTTTGCAGGAAGACTTAGACAGGTTGCAAAGTTGGGCCGAGAGGTGGCGGATGGAGTTTAATGCGGAGAAGTGTGAGGTAATTCACTTTGGTAGGAATAACAGATGTGTTGAGTATAGGGCTAACGGGAGGACTTTGAATAGTGTGGAGGAGCAGAGGGATCTAGGTGTATGTGTGCATAGATCCCTGAAAGTTGGGAATCAAGTAGATAAGGTTGTTAAGAAGGCATATGGTGTCTTGGCGTTTATTGGTAGGGGGATTGAATTTAGAGTCGTAGCGTTATGTTGCAACTGTACACAACTCTGGTGCGGCCGCACTTGGAGTACTGTGTGCAGTTCTGGTTCCCACATTACAGGAAGGATGTGGAGGCTTTGGAGAGGGTGCAGAGGAGGTTTACCAGGATGTTGCCTGGTATGGAGGGGAGATCCTATGAGGAGAGGCTGAGGGATTTGGGATTGTTTTCGCTGGAAAGGCGGCGGCTAAGAGGGGATCTTATTGAAACATATAAGATGATTAGAGGTTTAGATAGGGTGGATAGTGATAGCCTTTTTCCTCTGATGGAGAAATCCAGCACGAGGGGGCATGGCTTTAAATTGAGGGGGGGTAGTTATAGAACCGATGTCAGGGGTAGGTTCTTTACCCAGAGGGTGGTGAGGGATTGGAATGCCCTGCCAGCATCAGTAGTAAATGCGCCTAGTTTGGGGGCGTTTAAGAGATCCGTAGATAGGTTCATGGACGAAAAGAAATTGGTTTAGGTTGGAGGGTCACAGTTTTTTTTTAACTGGTCGGTGCAACATCGTGGGCCGAAGGGCCTGTTCTGCGCTGTAATGTTCTATGTTCTATGATTCTTCAAGACAGGGTTTACTCCTACTTGGAAATAAGTGGACGTATTAGTGAGAGGCAACATGGTTTTGTGAAGGGGAGGTCGTGTCTCACTAACTTGATCAAGTTTTTCGAGGAAGTGACGAAGATGATTGATGAGAGTAGGGCAGTGGATGTTCTCTACATCGACTTCAGTAAAGCCTTTGACAAGGTCCCTCATGGCAGACTGGTGCAGAAGGTGAAGGCGCATGGGATCAGAGATGAGCTGGCAAGGTGGATACAGAACTAACTCGGTCAAAGAAGACAGAGGGTAGCATTGGAAGGGTACATTTCTGAATGGAGAGCTGTGACAAGTGGCGTTCCTCAGGGATCAGTGCTGGGACCTTTGTTGTTTATAATATATATAAATGATTTGGAGGATTGGTTTGATTAGTAAGTTTGTGGATGACACAAAGGTTGGTGGATTTGCGGATAGCAATGAGGACCATCAGGGGATACAGCAGGATATAGATCGGTTGGAGACTTGGGCGGAGAGATGGCAGATGGAGTTTAATTCGGACAAATGTGAGGTAATGCATTTTGGAAGGTCTAATACAGATAGGAAATATACAGTAAACGGCAGAACCCTTTAGAGTATTGATAGGCAGGAGGATCTGGGTGTACAGGTACACAGGTCACTGAAAGTGGCAATGTAGGTGGAGAAGGTAGTCAAGAAGGCATACGGCATGCTTGCCTTCATCGGCCGGGGTATTGAGTTTAAAAATTGGCAAGTCATGTTGCAGCTTTATAGAACCTTAGTGAGGCCGCACTTGGAATATAGTGTTCAATTCTGGTCGCCACACTACCAGAAGGATGTGGAGGCTTTGGAGAGGGTACAGAAAAGATTTACCAGGATGTTGCCTGGTATGGAGGGCATTAGCTATGAGGAGAGGTTGGAGAAACTTGGTTTGTTCTCACTGGAATGACGGAGGTTGAGGGGAGACCTGATAGAAGTCTACAAGATTATGAGAGGCATGGACAGAGTGGATAGTCAGAAGCTTTTTCCCAGGGTGGTAGAGTCAGTTACAAGGGGACACAGGTTTAAGGTGCAAGGGGGAAGGTTTAAAGGAGATGTACGAGGCAGATTTTGTACACAGAGGGTGGTGGGTGCCTGGAACCCGCTGCCGGGGGAGGGAGTGGAAGCGGATACGGTAGTGACTTTTAAGGGGCGTCTTGACAAATACATGAATAGGATGGGAATAGAGGGATATGGTCCCCGGAAGGGTAGGGGGTTTTAGTTCAGTCGGGCAGCATGGTTGGTGGAGGCTTGGAGGGCCGAAGGGCCTGTTCCTGTGCTGTAATTTTCTTTGTTCTTTGTTCTTTGACGCCACCGTAGTTGGTCGGATGTCAAACAATGACGAGACAGAGTACAGGAATGAGATAGAGAATCTGGTGAACTGGTGCGGCAACAATAATCTCTCCCTCAATGTCAACAAAATGAAGGAGATTGTCATCGACTTCAGGAAGCATAAAGGAGAACATGCCCCTGCCTACATCAAGGGGGACGAAGTAGAAATGGTCGAAAGCTTCAGGTTTTAAGGTGTCCAGATCACCAACAACCTGTCCTGGTCCCCCCCATGCCGACACTATGGTTAAGAAAGCCCACCAACGCCTCTCTCAGAAGGAAATTAGGAGAGCCAGAAGGGGTCACGAGAAGGCCTTGGCAGGTAGGATTAAGGAAAACCCTAAGGCGTTCTATAAATATGTGAAGAGTAAAAGGATGAGACGTGAAGGAATAGGGCCTATAAAAGGTGAAGGCGGGAAAATCTGTACGGAACCAGTAGAAATGGCAGAGGTGCTCAATGAGTATTTTGCCTCGGTTTTTACAGAGGAAAAGGACCTGGGTGGATGTACTGCGGGCTTGTGGTGGACTGAAAAGATTGAATATGTGGACTTTAACAAAGAGGTTGTGCTGGAATCTTTGAATGGCATTAAGATAGATAAGTCGCCAGTTCCGGATGGGATGTACCCCAGGTTACTGTGGGAGACGAGGGAAGAGATTGCAGAGCCTCTGGCGATGATCTCTGCGTCATCGATGGAGACGGGAGAGGTGCCGGAGGATTGGAGGATTGCGGATGTGGTTCCTATTTCCAAGAAGGGGAATAGAGATAGCCCAGGAAATTACCGACCGGTGAGTCTAACCTCAGTGTAAGCTGTTGGAGAAGATCCTGAGGGACAAGATTTATGAGCATTTAGAGAGGTTTAGTATGCTCAAGAATACTCAGCATGGCTTTGTCAAAGGCAGATCGTGCCTTACGAGCCTGGTGAAGTTCTTCGAAAATGTGGCTAAATACATTGACGAAGGGAAAGCGGTAGATGTGGTTTATATGGATTTTAGCAAGGCGTTCAATAAGGTCCCCCATGCAAGGCTTCTAGAAAAAGTGAGAGGGCATGGGATCCAAGGGGCTGCTGCCCGGTGGATCCAGAACTGGCTTGCCCAAAGGAGGCAGAGTGTGGGTAAAGATGGGTCTTTTTCTAAATGGATGTTGGTCACCAGTGGTGTGCCCCAGGGATCTGTTCTGGGACCCTTGCTGTTTGTCATTTTCATAAATGACCTGGATGAGGAAGTGGAGGGATGGGTTGGTAAGTTTGCCGATGACACGAAGGTTGGTGGGGTTGTGGATAGTCTGGAGGGATGTCAGAAGTTACAGAGGAACATAGATAGGATGCAAGACTGGGCGGAGAAGTGGCAGATGGACTTCAACCCAGACAAATTCGTAGTGGTGCATTTTGGCAGGTCAAATGGGATGAAGGAGTACGATATAAAGGGAAAGACTCTTAGTACTGTAGAGGATCAGAAGGACCTTGGGGTCTGGGTCCATAGGACTCTAAAATCGGCCCCGCAGGTGGAGGAGGTGGTTAAGAAGGCGTATGGTGTGCTGGCCTTTATCAATCGAGGGATTGAGTTTAGGAGTCCGGGGATAATGATGGAGCTATATAAGACCCTCGTCAGACCCCACTTGGAGTACTGTGCTCAGTTCTGGTCGCCTCATTACAGGAAGGATGTGGAAAAGATTGAAAGGGTGCAGAGGAGATTTACAAGGATGTTGCCTGGATTGAGTGGCATGCCTTATGAGGATAGGCTGCGGGAGCTCGGACTTTTCTCCTTGGAGAGATTTAGGATGAGAGGAGACCTAATAGAGGTATATAAGATGTTGAGAGGCATAGTTCAGGTGGACTCTCAGAGGCTTATTCCCAGGGTGGAAAACCTGCTACGAGAGGACACAGGTTTAAGGTATTGGGGGCTAGGTACAGTTAGGGGGAAGTTTTTCACACAGAGGATGGTGGGCGAGTGGAATCGGCAGCCGTCAGTGGTGGTGGAGGCAAACTCAATAGGGTCTTTTAAGAGACTCCTGGATGAGTACATGGGACTTAATAGGATGGAGGGTTATAGGTAGGCCTAAAAGGTAGGGATATGTTCGGCACAACTTGTGGGGCCGAAGGGTCTGTTTTTGTGCTGTAGTTTTTCTATGTTTCTATGTTTCTAAGACTAAGGAAATTTGGCATGTCAGCTACGACTCTCACCAACTACAACTCTCACCAACCTCTCCTACCTATAACCCTCCATCCTATTAAGTCCCATGTACTCATCCAGGAGTCTCTTAAAAGACCCTATTGAGTTTGCCTCCACCACCTCTGACTTTAGTCCCCATGATGTGGAGATGCCGGTGTTGGATTGGGGTGAGCACAGTAAGAAGTCTCTCAGCATCAGGTTGGAGTCCAACGGGCTTGTTTGGTAGCATAAGCTTTCAGAGTATCGCTCCTTTAAGCGATAACTCACCTGAAGAAGGAGCAACACTCCGGGCGGCACGGTAGCACAGTGGTTAGCACTGCTGCTTCACAGCTCCAGGGACCTGGGTTCGATTCCCGACTTGGGTCACTGTCTGTGTGGAGTTTGTACATTCTCCTCGGGTCTGCGTGGGTTTCCTCCGGGTGCTCGGTTTCCTCCCACAGTCCAAAGATGTGCGGGTTAGGTTGATTGGCCATGCTAAAAATTGCCCTTAGTGTCCTGAGATGTGTAGGTTAGAAGGATTAATGGGGCGGCACGGTAGCACAGCGGTTAACACTGCTGCTTCACAGCTCCAGGGTCCCGGGTTCGATTCCCGGCTCGGGTCACTGTCTGTGTGGAGTTTGCACATTCTCCTCGTGTCTGCGTGGGTTTCCTCCGGGTGCTCCGGTTTCCTCCCACAGTCCAAAGATGTGCGGGTTAGGTTGATTGGCCAGGTTAAAAATTGCCCCTTAGAGTCCTGAGATGCGTAGGTTAGAGGGATTAGCAAGTAAATATGTGGGGATAGGGCCTGGGTGGGATTGTGGTCGGTGCAGACTCGATGGGCCGAATGGCCTCCTTCCGCACTGTAGGGTTTCTATGATTTCTATGATTTCTATGATTAGTGGGTAAATATGTAGGGATATGGGGGTAGGGCCTGGGTGGGATTGTGGTCGGTGCAGACTCGATGGGCCGAATGGCCTCTTTCTGTACTGTAGGGTTTCTATTTCTATTTCTATTTCTACAGATGCATCATAGAAAGCATTCTTCCTGGTTGTATCACCGCTTGCTGTGGCTCCTGCTCTGCCCAAGACCGCAAGCAACTACAAAAGGTTGTGAATGTAGCCCAATCCATCATGCAAACCAGCCTCCCATCCATTGAACATAAGAACATAAGAAATAGGAGCAGGAGTAGGCCATCTAGCCCCTCGAGCCTGCCCCGCCATTCAATAAGATCATGGCTGATCTGACGTGGATCAGTACCACTTACCCGCCTGATCCCCATAACCCTTAATTCCCTTACCGATCAGGAATCCATCCATCCGCGCTTTAAACATATTCAGCGAGGTAGCCTCCACCACCTCAGTGGGCAGAGAATTCCAGAGATTCACCACCCTCTGGGAGAAGAAGTTCCTCCTCAACTCTGTCTTAAACCGACCCCCCTTTATTTTGAGGCTGTGTCCTCTAGTTTTAACTTCCTTACTAAGTGGAAAGAATCTCTCCGCCTCCACCCTATCCAGCCCCCGCATTATCTTATAAGTCTCCATAAGCTCCCCCCTCATCCTTCTAAACTCCAACGAGTACAAACCCAATCTCCTCAGCCTCTCCTCATAATCCAAACCCCTCATCTCCGGTATCAACCTGGTGAACCTTCTCTGCACTCCCTCCAATGCCAATATATCCTTCCTCATATAAGGGGACCAATACTGCACACAGTATTCCAGCTGCGGCCTCACCAATGCCCTGTACAGGTGCATCAAGACATCCCTGCTTTTATATTCTCTCCCCCTCGCGATATAGGCCAACATCCCATTTGCCTTCTTGATCACCTGTTGTTCCTGCAGACTGGGCTTTTGCGTCTCATGCACAAGGAACCCCAGGTCCCTTTGCACGGTAGCATGTTTTAATTTGTTTCCATTGAGATAGTAATCCCATTTGTTATTATTTCCTCCAAAGTGTATAACCTCGCATTTATCAACGTTATACTCCATTTGCCATATCCTCGCCCACTCGCTCAGCCTGTCCAAATCTCTCTGCAGATCTTCTCCGTCCTCCACACGATTCACTTTTCCACTTATCTTTGTATCGTCTGCAAACTTTGTTACCCTACACTCCGTCCCCTCCTCCAGATCATCTATACAAATGGTAAACAGTTGCGGCCCGAGTACCGATCCCTGCGGCACGCCACTAGTTACCTTCCTCCAACCGGAAAAACACCCATTTATTCCGACTCTTTGCTTCCTGTCGGATAGCCAGCCCCAATCCACTTTAACACACTACCCCCAACTCCGTGTGCCCTAATCTTCTTCAGCAGCCTTTTATGGGGCACCTTATCAAACGCCTTTTGGATATCCAAAAACACCACATTCACCGGTTCTCCTCCATCAACCGCCCTAGTCACATCTTCATAAAAATCCAACATGTTCGTCAAGCACGACTTTCCCCTCATGAATCCATGCTGCATCTGATTGATCGAACCATTTCTATCCAGATGCCCTGCTATCTCCTCTTTAATAATGGATTTCAGCATTTTCCCTACTACAGACGTTAAGCTGACCGGCCTATAGTTACCCGCCTTTTGTCTCCTTCCTTTTTTAAACAGTGGCGTAACATTAGCCGTTTTCCAATCAACCGGCACTACCCCAGAATGCAACAAGTTTTGATAAACAATCACTAACGCATCCACTATTACCTCTGACATTTCTTTCAATACCCTGGGATGCATTCCATCCAGGCCCGGGGACTTGTCCACCTTCAGTCCCATTAGTCTACCCAGCGCTGCCTCTCTGGTAACATTAATTGTATTAAGTATTCCTCCTGCTGCCAACCCTCTATCGTTAATATTTGGCAAACTATTTGTGTCCTCCACCGTGAAGACCGACACAAAAAACTTATTTAAAGACTCAGCCATATCCTCATTGCCCACTATTAACTCCCCCCTCTCGTCCTCCAAGGGTCCAACATTCACTCTAGCCACTCTATTCCTTTTTATATATTTATAAAAACTTTTACTATCATTTTTTATATTAATTGCTAGCCTAGCTTCATAGTCTGTCCTTCCTTTCTTTATCGCTTTCTTAGTCTCTCTTTGTTGTTTCTTAAATTTTTCCCAATCACTTGTTTCTCCACTATTTTTGGCCACTCTGTACGCAGCTGTTTTTATTTTAATACTCTCCTTTATTTCCTTCGTTATCCACGGCTGGTTCTCCCTTTTCTTACAATCCTTGTTTTTTGCTGGAATATATTTTTGCTGAGAACTGAAAAGGATCTCCTTAAAAATCCTCCACTGTTCCTCAGCTCTCCTACCTGCCAGCCTGCTCTCCCAGTCTACCTTAGCCAATTCATCCCTCATCCTATCATATTTCCCTCTGTTCAAACAGAGGACACTGGTTTGGGACCAAACTTTCTCCTCTTCCATCTGAATCAGAAATTCGACCATATTGTGGTCACTAGACCCAAGAGGGTCCTTCACAATAAGATCCTTAATTCTACCTACCTCGTTACACAATACCAGATCCAAAATAGCTCGTTCCCTCGTCGGTTCCGTAACATGCTGTTCAAGGAAACTATCCCGACAGCATTCTAAGAACTCTTCCTCCATTCCACCCTTACCGACTTGAGTCTGCCAGTCAATGTGCATGTTGAAGTCCCCCATGATTATTGCCGTTCCGTTTTTACACGCATCCCTTATCTGCTTGTTCATTGCCCTCTCTACCTCAACATTATTATTTGGGGGCTTATATACCACACCTACTAGTGTCTTTCTCCCTCTACTATTCCTCATCTCTACCCATAATGATTCCACGTTTTGTTCCTCAGAGCCTATGTCATCCCTCAGTACTACCCTGATATTATCTCTTATTAATAGCGCGACCCCACCACCTTTTCCTTCCTGTCTATTCTTCCTAAACGCCTGATACCCCTGGATATTCATCTCCCAGTCCTGGTCACCTTTCAGCCATGTTTCTGTAATGGCCACTAGATCGTACCCACTTGTGCTGATTTGACTCTGTCTACACTTCCTGCTGCCTCGACAAAGCAGCCAGCATAATTAAGGACCCCACGCACGCCGGACATTCTCTCCTCCACCTTCTTCCCTCAGGAAAAAGATACAAAACTCTGAGGTCACCTACCGACCGACACAAGAACAGCTTCTTCCCTGCTGCCATCAGACTTTTGAATGGAATTACCTTGCACTAAGCTGATCTTTCTCTCCACCCGAGCTGTGACTGTAACACTACACTCTCTCATTTCCTTCTCTATGAACGGTATGTTTTGTCTGTATAGCGCACAAGAAACAATACTTTTCACTGTATCCCAATACATGTGACCATGATAAATCAAATTACTGTCCCTCTTTCCCAAAACGTGAAGCTTACTTACGATTAACGTGTTCGCAGCTTATGCCTTATGCCTTTGGGTTGGTGATTGGGTTGGTCCCAATTCCAATGATACACCATGGATTGTGGAGACTCCGATTTCTTCTGGCTGTTTCTCTCTGCTCCTTCACTCACACACCTCAAACTTATTATTGTCTCCAACTGCACCTGTGCTCACCACAATGCTCATTTTAAATAGCAACGTGCCTCCCTAAACTGAAAACTGACTCAGAGCAAGGCTCACTCACTGACTCAGGGCAAGGCTCACTCACTGACTCAGGGCAAGGCTCACTCACTGACTCAGAGCAAGGCTCACTCACTGACTCAGAGCAAGGCTCACTCACTGACTCAGAGCAAGGCTCACTCACTGACTCAGAGCAAGGCTCACTCACTGACTCAGAGCAAGGCTCACTCACTGACTCAGAGCAAGGCTCACTCACTGACTCAGAGCAAGGCTCACTCACTGACTCAGGGCAAGGCTCACTCACTGACTCAGAGCAAGGCTCACTCACTGACTCAGGGCAAGGCTCACTCACTGACTCAGAGCAAGGCTCACTCACTGACTCAGAGCAAGGCTCACTCACTGACTCAGGGCAAGGCTCACTCACTGACTCAGAGCAAGGCTCACTCACTGACTCAGGGCAAGGCTCACTCACTGACTCAGAGCAAGGCTCACTCACTGACTCAGAGCAAGGCTCACTCACTGACTCAGAGCAAGGCTCACTCACTGACTCAGAGCAAGGCTCACTCACTGACTCAGGGCAAGGCTCACTCACTGACTCAGAGCAAGGCTCACTCACTGACTCAGGGCAAGGCTCACTCACTGACTCAGAGCAAGGCTCACTCACTGACTCAGGGCAAGGCTCACTCACTGACTCAGAGCAAGGCTCACTCACTGACTCAGGGCAAGGCTCACTCACTGACTCAGGGCAAGGCTCACTCACTGACTCAGAGCAAGGCTCACTCACTGACTCAGGGCAAGGCTCACTCACTGACTCAGGGCAAGGCTCACTCACTGACTCAGAGCAAGGCTCACTCACTGACTCAGAGCAAGGCTCACTCACTGACTCAGGGCAATGCTCACTCACTGACTCAGGGCAAGGCTCACTCACTGACTCAGGGCAAGGCTCACTCACTGACTCAGGGCAAGGCTCACTCACTGACTCAGAGCAAGGCTCACTCACTGACTCAGGGCAAGGCTCACTCACTGACTCAGGGCAAGGCTCACTCACTGACTCAGAGCAAGGCTCACTCACTGACTCAGTCACTGACTGGAGTTTTTGGCTGAGTTGCGAGTGACTGGGGTATGGATTAAAACAATGGGTTTGAAAGGCTACAGGTGTGAAAGGCTAAAAACATGTTTACTAGCTTTCTTCCCTCATTGTATTGCTGAGATCATCTCCACTCCCTGGAGATGTTGAGACTGGAGTTGGAAATCTAAACAAAGGAAACGAGGAATGTATGAGGCATATGTTGGTTGTGATAGATTGGGGAACTTCAGGAAAAGGCAGGAATTGTGGAGAAGCAATGGCTAATATTTAAGGAACAAGTGTCTGCACTGTGACAGATAAGAAACAGATCAAAAGTGGCCCACCCCAATGCCTCACAAACGAAATTCAGGATAAAGTTTGAACCAAAGAAAACTGTGTGGAGTTTGCACATTCTCCTCCTGTCTGTGTGGGTTTCCTCCGGGTGCTCCGGTTTCCTCCCACAGTCCAAAGATGTGCGGGTTAGGTTGATTGGCCATGCTAAAAATTGCCCTTAGTGTCCTGAGATGCATAGGTTAGAGGGATTAGTGGGAAATATGCAGGGATATGGGGGTAGGGCCTGGGTGGGATTGTGGTCGGTGCAGACTCGATGGGCCGAATGGCCTCTTTCTGTGCTGCAGGGATTCTATGATTTCTATGAAAGAGAAGTCATATAAAGATGGATTGGGAAAGTTCAGAATTCAGCAAAGGATGTCAAAGAGATTGATTAAGAAGGAAAACAGAATACATGAGAAACTTTCAAGTAACATGAAAGGAGATTGTAAAAGCTTCTCTAAGTACCTAAATAAAAAAAGATCAGTGAAGATTAATAACTCGATGTGGCTGCAAAAAGGAAAGGATTTCTTGAATGATGATAACTATTTAAAGTGCGGGGTCTGACAGGAACAGCTCTGCCCCCCTCTCCTCCCCTGCTCCAACTGTACTAACTCCTCCCTGTCCCAGGAAACTGGCTCACTTTCCCACACTTCCGTTCCATAGGGTCCAGCTCGATCACATGGTCCGATAAGGATCACTGCATAAAGGGGCCACGTTAACACAATCCGTCCCCGACCAACCATTGCATCATGGAGGTTTACAACACGGAAACAGGCTCTTCGGCCCAACTTGACCATGCGACCCAGTTTTTACCACTAAATTAGTTGCAATTGCCCACATTTGGCCAATATCCCTCGATAACCATCTTACCCATGTAACTGTCAATGCTTTTTAAAAGACAAAATTGTACCCGCCTCTACTACTGCCTCTGGCAGCTTGTTCCAGACACTCACCACCCTCTGTGAGAAAGAATTGCCCCTCTGGACACTTTTGTATCTCTCCCCTCTCACCTTAAACCTATGCCCTCTAGTTTTAGACTCCCCTACCTTTGGGAAAAAATATTGACTATCTAGCTGATCTGTGCCCCTCATTATTTTATAGCCCTCTATAAGGTCACCCCTCAGCTTCCTACGCTCCAGAGAAAAAAGTCCCAGTCTATCCAACCTCTCCTTACACCTCAAACTATCAAATCCTGGTAGCATCCCGACAGGGCATAGTTTACAATTGGGGGAGAGGTAATTATGATGGAATCAATCGGGAATTAGGAAGCATAGGATGGGAACAAAAATTGTCAGGCAAAGGCACTAATGATAAGTGGAACCTTTTCAAGGAACAAATACTGCGTGTCCTTGATAGGTATGTCCCTGCCAGGCAGAGAGGAAATGGCCGAGTGAGGGAACCATGGTTCACAAAAGAGGTGGAATGTCTTGTCAAGAGGAAGAAGGAAGCGTATGTTAGATTGAGAAAACAAGGTTCAGTTGGCTCGATGGAGGGTTATAAGTTAGCAAGAAATGAGCTGAAAAAGGGGCTTAGGAGAGCTAGGAGGGGGCATGAGAAGTCCTTGGCGGGTCGGATCAAGGAAAACCCCAAGGCTTTTTACTCTTATGTGAGGAATAAAAGAATGACCAGGGTGAGGCTGGGGCCGGTCAAGGACGGCAGTGGGAATTTGTGCATGGAGTCAGAAGAGATAGGAGAGGTGATGAATGAATACTTTTCTTCGGTGTTCACCAAGGAGAGGGGCCATGTTTTTGAGGAAGAGAGGGTGTCACAGGCTGATAGGCTGGAGGAAGTAGATGTTTGGAGGGAAGATGTACTAGCAATTTTGAATAAACTGAAAGTTGATAAGTCCCCTGGGCCTGATGAAATATATCCTAGGATTCTTTGGGAGGCAAGGGATGAGATAGCAGAGCCTTTGGCTTTGATCTTTGCGTCCTCACTGTCCATGGGGGTGGTGCCAGAGGACTGGAGAGTGGCGAATGTGGTTCCTCTGTTTAAGAAAGGGAATAGAAATGACCCTGGTAATTTTAGGCCGGTTAGTCTTACTTCGGTTGTTGGTAAGTTGATGGAAAACGTCCTTAGGGATAGGATTTATGACCATTTAGAAAGATGCAGCTTAATTTGGGATAGTCAGCATGGGTTTGTGAAGGGCAAGTCTTGCCTCACAAATTTGATAGAATTTTTTGAGGAGGTAACTAAGTGTGTTGATGAAGGTAGTGCAGTTGATGTCATATACATGGATTTTAGTAAGGCGTTTGATAACGGTCGGCTTATGAAGAAAGTAAGGATGTGTGGGATAGGGGGAAGTTTGGCCGATTGGATAGGTAACTGGCTATCTAACAGAAGACAGAGGGTGGTGGTGGATGGAAAATTTTCGGACTGGAAACCGGTTACCAGCGGAGTGCCACAGGGATCAGTGCTTGGTCCTCTGTTATTTGTAATTTTTATAAATGACTTGGAGGAGGGGGCTGAAGGGTGGATCAGTAAATTTGCTGATGACACCAAGATTGGGGGAGTAGTGGATGAGATGGAGGGCTGTTGTAGGCTGCAAAGAGATATAGATAGGATGCAGAGCTGGGCTGAAAAATGGCAAATGGAGTTTAACCCTGACAAATGCGAGGTGATTCATTTTGGTAGGACAAATTTAAATGTGGATTACAGGGTCAAAGGTAGGGTTCTGAGGAATGTGGAGGAACAGAGAGATCTTGGGGTTCATATCCATAGATCTCTGAAGGTTGCCACTCAAGTGGATAGAGCCATGAAGAAGGCCTATAGTGTGTTGGCGTTCATTAACAGGGGGTTTGAGTTTAAGAGCCTTGGGGTTATGCTGCAACGGTACAAGAACTTGGTGAGACCACATTTGGAATATTGTGTGCAGTTCTGGTCACCTCACTCCAAGAAGGATGTGGAGACACTGGAAAGAGTGCAGAGGAGATTTACCAGGATGCTGCCTGGTTTGGAGGGTAGGTCTTATGAGGAAAGGTTGAGGGAACTTGGGCTTTTCTCTTTGGAGCAGAGGAGGTTGAGAGGAGACTTGATAGAGGTTTATAAGATGATGAGGGGGATAGATAGAGTGAACGTTCAAAGACTATTTCCTCGGGTGAATGGAGCGGTAACTAGGGGGCATAACTATAGGGTTCATGGTGGGAGATATAGGAAGGATGTCCGAGGTGGGTTTTTTACTCAGAGAGTGCTTGGGGTGTGGAATGGACTGCCTGCAGGGATAGTGGAGTCAGAAACTTTAGGAACATTTAAGAAGCTATTGGATAGGCACATGGTGTTGGATTGGGGGAAGGCTAACTTTAGTGGGATTAGGCAGAAATTGGCAGCTCTTGATTGGGAGAGGCTGTTTGAGGGTAAATCCACCTCTGGCATGTGGGAGTCTTTTAAGGAACAGTTGTTAGGGCTACAGGACAGGCATGTGCCTGTAAAAAAGAAGGATAGGAAGGGTAGGATTCGAGAACCGTGGATAACCAGGGAAATTGAGGGACTGGTCAAAAAGAAAAGAGAGGCGTATGTTAGGTCCAGGCAGCTAAAAACGGAGGGAGCTCTGGAGGAGTACAAAGAAAGTAGGAAAGAACTCAAACGGGGAATTAGAAGAGCAAAAAGGGGTCACGAAATGTTCTTGGCAGACAGGATCAAGGAGAATCCCAAGGCATTTTATTCATACGTTAGGAACAAAAGGGTTGTCAGGGAAAAAATCGGACCTCTCAGGGACAAAAGTGGGGAATTATGCTTGGAGCCCAAAGAAGTAGGGGAGATCCTAAATGAATACTTTGCGTCGGTATTCACAAAGGAGAGGGATGCTTTGGCTGGGAGTGTCTCGGAGGGGAGTGTTGAACCGTTGGAGAAAATCTCCATTACAAAGGAGGAAGTGTTAGGTTTGTTAGAGAATATAAAGACTGACAAATCCCCAGGGCCTGATGGAATCTATCCAAGGCTGCTCAGGGAGACGGGAGATGAAATCGCTGGGCCTCTGACGCAAATCTTTGTCTCGTCACTGGACGCAGGTGAGGTCCCAGAGGATTGGAGGATAGCTAATGTGGTCCCGTTATTTAAGAAGGGTAGGAAGGATAACCCGGGTAATTATAGGTCGGTGAGCTTGACGTCCGTGGTGGGGAAGTTGTTGGAGAAGATTCTTAGAGATAGGATGTATGCGCATTTAGAAAGGAATAAACTCATTAACGATAGTCAGCATGGTTTTGTGAGAGGGAGGTCATGCCTCACTAACCTGGTGGAGTTTTTTGAAGAAGTGACCAAAATGGTTGACGAGGGAAGGGCCGTGGATGTCGTCTATATGGACTTTAGTAAAGCGTTTGACAAAATCCCTCATGGTAGGCTGGTGAAAAAGGTTGGATCTCATGGGATAAAGGGGGAGGTGGCTAGATGGGTGGAGAACTGGCTTGGTCACAGAAGACAGAGGGTGGTAGTGGAAGGGTCTTTTTCCGGCTGGAGGCCTGTGACTAGTGGTGTTCCGCAGGGCTCTGTATTGGGACCTCTGCTGTTTGTGATTTATATAAATGATCTGGAAGAAGGTGTAACTGGGGTGATCAGTAAGTTTGCGGACGACACAAAATTGGCAGGACTTGCAGATAGTGAGGAGCATTGTCAGAAGCTACAGAAGGATATAGATAGGCTGGAAATTTGGGCAAAGAAATGGCAGATGGAGTTCAATCCTGATAAATGCGAAGTGATGCATTTTGGTAGAAATAATGTAGGGAGGAGCTATACGATAAATGGCAGAACCATAAAGGGTGTAGATACACAGAGGGACCTGGGTGTGCAAGTCCACAGATCCTTGAAAGTGACGTCACAGGTGGAGAAGGTGGTGAAGAAGGCATATGGCATGCTTGCCTTTATAGGACGCGGCATAGAGTATAAAAGTTGGGGTCTGATGTTGCAGATGTATAGAACGTTGGTTCGGCCGCATTTGGAATACTGCGTCCAGTTCTGGTCGCCACACTACCAGAAGGACGTGGAGGCTTTGGAAAGAGTACAGAGGAGGTTTACCAGGATGTTGCCTGGAATGGAGGGGCTTAGTTATGAGGAGAGATTGGGTAAACTGGGGTTGTTCTCCCTGGAAAGACGGAGGATGAGGGGAGACTTAATAGAGGTGTATAAAATTATGAAAGGCATAGATAGGGTGAACGGTGGGAAGCTTTTCCCCAGGTCGGTGGTGACGTTCACGAGGGGTCATAGGTTCAAGGTGAAGGGGGGGAGGTTTAACACAGATATCAGAAGGACATATTTTACACAGAGGGTGGTGGGGGCCTGGAATGCGCTGCCAGGCAAGGTGGTGGAGGCGGACACACTGGGAACGTTTAAGACTTATCTAGAAAGCCATATGAACGGAGTGGGAATGGAGGGATACAAAAGAATGGTCTAGGTTTGGACCAGGGAGCGGCGCGGGCTTGGAGGGCTGAAGGGCCTGTTCCTGTGCTGTATTGTTCTTTGTTCTTTGTTCTTGTTCTTTGTATGGAGTACTTCGGGATGATAGGGAGGAAATAGCTTGATCTGGATTTCAGACAAAGCTCTGCACAACATCGTGGGCCGAGGGGCCTGTTCTGTGCTGTACTGTTCTATGTTCTATGTTCTATGTAGCATCCTCATAAATCTTTTTTGCACTCTTTCTAGTTTAATAATATCCTTTCTAAGAACATAAGAAATAGGAGCAGGAGTAGGCCATCTAGCCCCTCGAGCCTGCCCCGCCATTCAATAAGATCATGGCTGATCTGACGTGGATCAGTACCACTTACCCACCTGATCCCCATAACCCTTAATTCCCTTACCGATCAGGAATCCATCCATCCGCGCTTTAAACATATTCAGCGAGGTAGCCTCCACCACCTCAGTGGGCAGAGAATTCCAGAGATTCACCACCCTCTGGGAGAAGAAGTTCCTCCTCAACTCTGTCTTAAACCGACCCCCCTTTATTTTGAGGCTGTGTCCTCTAGTTTTAACTTCCTTACTAAGTGGAAAGAATCTCTCCGCCTCCACCCTATCCAGCCCCCGCATTATCTTATAAGTCTCCATAAGATCCCCCCTCATCCTTCTAAACTCCAACGAGTACAAACCCAATCTCCTCAGCCTCTCCTCATAATCCAAACCCCTCATCTCCAGTATCAACCTGGTGAACCTTCTCTGCACTCCCTCCAATGCCAATATATCCTTCCTCATATAAGGGGACCAATACTGCACACAGTATTCCAGCTGCGGCCTCACCAATGCCCTGTACAGGTGCATCAAGACAGCCCTGCTTTTATATTCTATCCCCCTCGCAATATAGGCCAACATCCCATTTGCCTTCTTGATCACCTGTTGTACCTGCAGACTGGGCTTTTGCGTCTCATGCACAAGGACCCCCAGGTCCCTTTGCACGGTAGCATGTTTTAATTTGTTTCCATTGAGATAGTAATCCCATTTGTTATTATTTCCTCCAAAGTGTATAACCTCGCATTTCTCAACGTTATACTCCATTTGCCATATCCTCGCCCACTCACTCAGCGTGCCCAAATCTCTCTGCAGATCTTCTCCGTCCTCCACACGATTCACTTTTCCACTTATCTTTGTGTCGTCTGCAAACTTCGTTACCCTACACTCCGTCCCCTCCTCCAGATCATCTATATAAATGGTAAATAGTTGCGGCCCGAGTACCGATCCCTGCGGCACGCCACTAGTTACCTTCCTCCAACCGGAAAAACACCCATTTATTCCGACTCTTTGCTTCCTGTCGGATAGCCAGTCCCCAATCCACTTTAACACACTACCCCCAACTCCATGTGCCCTAATCTTCTTCAGCAGCCTTTTATGGGGCACCTTATCAAACGCCTTTTGGAAATCCAAAAACGCCGCATCCACCGGTTCTCCTCCATCAACCGCCCTAGTCACATCTTCATAAAAATCCAGGAGTCTCTTAAAAGTCCCTATTGAGTTTGCCTCCACCACCACTGACGGCAGCCGATTCCACTCGCCCACCACCCTCTGTGTGAAAAACTTACCCCTAACATTTCCCCTGTACCTCCCCCCCAGCACCTTAAACCTGTGTCCTCTCGTAGCAGCCATTTCCACCCTGGGAAAAAGCCTCTGACAGTCCACCCGATCTATGCCTCTCAACATCTTATATACCTCTATTAGGTCTCCTCTCATCCTACGTCTCTCCAAGGAGAAAAGACCGAGCTTCCTCAGCCTATCCTCATAAGGCATGCCTCTCAATCCAGGCAACATCCTTGTAAATCTCCTCTGCACCCTTTCAATCTTTTCCTCATCTTTCCTGTAATGAGGTGACCAGAACTGAGCACAGTACTCCAAGTGGGGTCTGACGAGGGTCTTATACAGCTGCATCATTATCCCCGGACTCCGAAACTCAGTCCCTCGATTGATAAAGGCCAGCATACCATACGCCTTCTTAACCACCTCCTCCACCTGCGGGGTCGATTTTAAAGTCCTATGGACCCGGACCCAAAGTTCCTTCTGATCCTCTACAGTACTAAGAGTCTTTCCCTTTATATTGTACTCCTTCATCCCATTTGACCTGCCAAAATGGACCACTACGCATTTATCTGGGTTGAAGTCCATCTGCCACTTCTCCGTCCAGTCTTGCATCCTATCTATGTCCCTCTGTAACTTCTGACATCCCTCCAGACTATCCACAACCCCACCAACCTTCGTGTCGTCGGCAAACTTACCAACCCATCCCTCCACTTCCTCATCCAGGTCATTTATGAAAATGTCAAACAGCAAGGGTCCCAGAACAGATCCCTGGGGCACATAATGAATGAAATAATCATAATGAATGGCGGAGCAGGCTCGAAGGGCTGAATGGCCTCCTCCTGTTCCGAGGTTTCTATGTAACATCAGGAAATCTTCACTGCATTCATCGACTAGTCTGAAGCATTGAACTCAGTAAATCATGAAGTTCTGTGGCTTGAAACTGAAGGATGAACATGGAGCAGGCAGTCCAATCTACTCACGCTGGGATAACCTGGCCCATTCCTGAGCTTCTTTAGGCCTAAAAGGTAGGGATATGTTCGGCACAACTTGTGGGGCCGAAGGGCCTGTTTTGTGCTGTAGTTTTCTGTGTTTCTATGTTTCTTCCGCACAACCCGACACAATCAGACGCAGACCTGGTTACTTTGTGTGTTAATTTATTTTGAAATAATATAATTATATACACTGTTTAATTTTCACACACTTGCGAAACCGAAAGACATAACTTTACAAAAATGTTAAATTAATATTTTTTAAGAAGCAGGCAGAAATAAGGAACATTTTTTGTGAAGGTTACAAAGTGGAATCATCGGCAAAGCAGTTAAAGCAAAGTAAATTCTGCGGAAAATCGGGAATCTCTGGCAGCGAGGCAAACTGAGAAACACGTCTCCATCCAGACAGCCTGTCTCCCATCCCCGTTTCCCCTTTCCAGCATCTTCTGTTTTTATTTCACTAAAAGCTGTTTGGCACAAGATGGAGCCGCTCGGAGCCACTTGCACAACTGTCCCAATATTTGGTTCGATGTTGGGATGCGCATTTTACTCACATGTGGAGAGGAATCAATGTTAGACTGAACAAACAGGCCTGACCCACACACACCCGACACACACACCCGACTCACACACACCCGACTCACACACACCCGACACACACACACCCGACCCACACACACCCGACTCACACACACCCGACTCACACACACCCGACACACACACCCGACTCACACACACCCGACTCACACACACCCGACTCACACACACCCGACTCACACACACCCGACTCACACACACCCGACTCACACACACCCGACACACACACACCCGACTCACACACACCCGACTCACACACACCCGACTCACACACACCCGACTCACACACACCCGACTCACACACACCCGACTCACACACACCCGACTCACACACACCCGACTCACACACACCCGACTCACACACCCGACTCACACACACCCGACTCACACACACCCGACACACACACACCCGACTCACACACACCCGACACACACACACCCGACTCACACACACCCGACACACACACACCCGACACACACACACCCGACTCACACACACCCGACTCACACACACCCGACACACACACCCGACTCACACACACCCGACTCACACACACCCGACACACACACACCCGACCCACACACACCCGACTCACACACACCCGACTCACACACACCCGACACACACACCCGACTCACACACACCCGACTCACACACACCCGACTCACACACACCCGACTCACACACACCCGACTCACACACACCCGACTCACACACACCCGACACACACACACCCGACTCACACACACCCGACTCACACACACCCGACTCACACACACCCGACTCACACACACCCGACTCACACACACCCGACTCACACACACCCGACTCACACACACCCGACTCACACACCCGACTCACACACACCCGACTCACACACACCCGACACACACACGCCCGACTCACACACACCCGACACACACACACCCGACTCACACACACCCGACACACACACACCCGACACACACACACCCGACTCACACACACCCGACTCACACACACCCGACACACACACACCCGACTCACACACACCCGACTCACACACACCCGACACACACACACCCGACTCACACACACCCGACCCACACACACCCGACTCACACACACCCGACACACACACACCCGACTCACACACACCCGACTCACACACACCCGACTCACACACACCCGACTCACACACACCCGACCCACACACACCCGACCCACACACACCCGACTCACACACACCCGACTCACACACACCCGACTCACACACACACCCGACCCACACACACCCGACCCACACACACCCGACTCACACACACCCGACTCACACACACCCGACTCACACACACCCGACTCACACACACCCGACTCACACACACCCGACTCACACACACCCGACTCACACACACCCGACACACACACACCCGACTCACACACACCCGACTCACACACGCCCGACACACACACCCGACTCACACACACCCGACTCACACACACCCGACTCACACACACCCGACTCACACACACCCGACTCACACACACCCGACACACACACACCCGACTCACACACACCCGACACACACACCCGACTCACACACACCCGACTCACACACACCCGACCCACACACACCCGACTCACACACACCCGACACACACACACCCGACTCACACACACCCGACTCACACACACCCGACTCACACACACCCGACTCACACACACCCGACTCACACACACCCGACTCACACACACCCGACTCACACACACCCGACCCACACACACCCGACCCACACACACCCGACCCACACACACCCGACACACACACCCGACCCACACACACCCGACCCACACACACCCGACCCACACACACCCGACACACACACCCGACTCACACACACCCGACCCACACACACCCGACACACACACCCGACTCACACACACCCGACTCACACACACCCGACTCACACACACCCGACCCACACACACCCGACCCACACACACCCGACACACACACCCGACTCACACACACCCGACTCACACACACCCGACACACACACACCCGACTCACACACACCCGACTCACACACACCCGACTCACACACACCCGACACACACACCCGACTCACACACACCCGACGCACACACACCCGACTCACACACACCCGACTCACACACACCCGACTCACACACACCCGACTCACACACACCCGACTCACACACACCCGACTCACACACGCCCGACACACACACCCGACTCACACACACCCGACTCACACACACCCGACCCACACACACCCGACTCACACGCACCCGGCTCACACACGCCTGACCCACACACACCCGACTCACTCACGCCTGACCCACACACACCCGACTCACACACGCCCGACTCACACACGCCCGACACACACACCCGACTCACACACACCCGGCTCACACACGCCTGACCCACACACACCCGACTCACACACACCCGACACACACACACCCGACTCACACACACCCGACTCACACACACCCGACACACACACACCCGGCTCACACACGCCTGACCCACACACACCCGACTCACTCACGCCTGACCCACACACACCCGACTCACACACACCCGACTCACACACACCCGACACACACACCCGACTCACACACACCCGACTCACACACACCCGACTCACACACACCCGACACACACACCCGACTCACACACACCCGACTCACACACACCCGACTCACACACACCCGACACACACACGCCTGATCCACCCAATTCACACACACCCGACCCACACACACCCGACCCACACACACTCGACTCACACACGCCCGACTCACACATGCCCGACTCACACACGCCCGACTCACACACGCCCGACTCACACACACCCGGCTCACACACGCCTGACCCACTCACACCAGACTCACACACACCCGACTCACACACGCCCGACTCACACACGCCTGACCCACACACACCCGACCCACACACACCCGACTCACACACACCCGACTCACACACACCCGACTCACACACACCCGACTCACACACACCCGACTCACACACACCCGGCTCACACACACCCGGCTCACACACGCCTGACCTACACACACCCGACCCACACACACCAGACTCACACACGCCTGAACCACACACACCCGACTCACACACACCCGACTCACACACGCCCGACTCACACACGCCTGACCCACACACACCCGACTCACACACGCCTGACCCACACACACCCGACTCACACACAGCCGGCTCACACACGCCTGACTCACACACACCCAACTCACACACGCCTCACCCACACACACCCGACTCACACACGCCTGACCCACACACGCCCGACTCACGCACGCCTGACCTTCACACGCCCGACTCACACACACCCGGCTCACACACGCCTGACCCACACACACCTGACTCACACACGCCTGACCCACACACGCCTGACCCACACACACCCGACCCACACACGCCTGACCCACACACACCCGACCCACACACGCCTGACCCACACACACCCGACCCACACACGCCTGACCCACACACACCCGACCCACACACACCCGACCCACACATACCCGACCCACACACACCCGACTCACACACACCCGACCCACACACACCCGACTCACACATCCTGACCCACTCACACCCAACCCACATCCGACTCCCACACGCCTGACACACATACTCCCAATCCATGCATGAATGACACACACACACATATGTCCCTCACACGCCTGACCTACACACTAACACTTACGGACCCATGGGGCCCAGACACGCGACACACACAGCAGGGATACAGGCACACAGGAGCCAGACGCATGTGACCAGAATGTGAGACACAGATATGTGAGGCCCAGACACACACGGGGACACAGACACAGAGGACTGAAACACACGCGAACCAGAGATATTGGAACAGAACACTGAAAAATGAGATTGAGACAGAAATACCTTCCACACACACACACACACACACACGCACACACACACCCAAATACACACACACACACACAAATACACACACACACAAATACACACACAAATACAAATACACACACACACACACAAATACACACACACACACACACACACACACAAATACACACACACACAAACTCACAAATACACACACACACACCCTCACACTCACACAAGCACACACTCTCACACACACATTCACACACACAAACACACACACACACACTCACATACACGCACACACACAAACATTTACACACACACACACACACGCATGCACGCACACACATAAATGTACACAAACACACGCGCACACACACAGACTCACACACACACGGACACATACACGCAAACACACACGCACACATACACACTCACACACACACACATACAAACATCCACACACACGCACACACTCACATACAAAGACACTCACACACACACACACAGACACACAGCCCACACTAATCCTCCACATACGTCCTCTATCCCTCAGACACAAACCCCAACAAGACTGGAACACAGCACAATTTGCACATTCACGCATCAAGTTGAGTGTAGTGAGTGCTTATTTACTCCGATCATTCCAATTACACCTGTGTCTGCAGCCAGTTCCTTGGGTCCAGTTTAGAGCGGATATTTCTCCGGTTCGATCGCTCTGTAACGGGGTGACAGACTGCTTTTACGGGTGATTGAGTTGTGCTGTATTCACTCGAGTCTTCACTGGAGCTCATGCACACGTGAACATCATCCACTAGCTGTACCTGGCATCTCAAAGTCGATAGCTTGGAATCCAAGGAAAATGTTCGTGATCGGGGAAGGGGTTTCTCCCCATTAACCTCTGAGAAATCCTGGAGGTTCCAAGTCTTGGCCGTGCTATTATCCATTGGCTGGTTTTGTATCCAGTCAGAGGAGGAACCTACACTGTTTGAAATAATGCTGCCATCAGACAAGGCAACAATATTTCTCCAGACTGTTTTCTGATTGTTTTCAAAGAGTACATACCATGGAGGAAAGACAACTTCACCAAGTCCGCTGCCAATGGCCTGGGCTCGGCACCCAGAGTTCATATCATCAGGAGAGTCAATAGCTGTAAAGAGAACAGAAAATAAGGTTCAATTCAGCAGCAGAAAGGCATATCTTTTAAAAGTTTTTTAAAGTTTTAAAGTTTTAAAGTTTATTTATTAGTCAGGGGAGGGCCTGGGTGGGATTGTGGTCGGTGCAGACTCGATGGGCCGAATGGCCTCCTTCTGCACTGTAGGGTTTCTATGTTTCTATGTTTCTTACATTAACACTGCAATGGAGTTACTGTGAAATCCCCCTAGTCGCCACACTCCGGCACCTGTTCGGGCCAATGCACCCTGACCAGCACGTCTTTCAGACTGAGGGAGGAAACCGGAGCACCCGGAGGAAACCCACGCAGACACGGGGAGAATGTGCAGACTCCACACAGACAGTGACCCGAGCCGGGAATCAAACCCAGGTCTCTGGCACTGTGAGGCAGCAGTGCTAACCACTGTGCCACCGTGCCACCCCTCTTAATTTAAACATGATTAATTTAATGAGCTTGATCAACTTATTCCAATGGAGGAGTTCAGAAAATCAAGGCGCCTTGAAAGGTGCGGTCACATCAGGAATCAAACTGGGGTCTGGGAGGAGAGAGAATGTGAGCCAAATACCGTCAAGCTGGACTTTTTATTTTTTACTCACGTGGGGAGCGGGGGGAGGGGAGGGCTGGTATCTCATTGGGCCATTTCAGAGGGCAGTTAAGAGTCAACCACATTGTTGTGGGTCTGGAGTCACATGGAGGCCAGACTGGGTAAGGACAGCAGATTTCCTTCCCTAAAGGACATTAGTGACCCAGATGGGTTTTTACAGCAATCGACAATGGTTTCATGGTCATCAGTTATCTTTTAATTGCAGATATTTATGGGATTCAAATTTCACCATCTGCCGTGGTGGGATTTGAACCTTGATTATCGTGCATCAGTCGCTGAGAGTAAGCGTGCAGGTACAGCAGGCAGTAAAGAAGGCAAATGGTATGTTGGCCTTCATAGCGAGAGGATTTGAGTACAGGGATAGGGATGTTTTGCTGCAATTGTACAGGGCGTTGGTGAGGCCACACCTGGAGTATTGTGTGTAGTTTTGGTCTCCTTATCTGAGGAAGGATGTCCTTGCTATAGAGGGAGTTCATGGAAAACAGATACCTGGGAGCACCACCATCTGCACACATGAGGACGGCCTCAACCGGGATCTTGGGTTCATGTCACACTATCTGTAACCCCCACAACTTGCCTGGGCTTGCAAAATTTCACTAACTGTCCTGTCTGGAGACAATACACATCTCTTTAACCTGTGCTTAATGCTCCCTCCCCTCACATTGTCTGTTCCTTTAAGACTTGATTACCTGTAAAGACTCTCATTTCAACCATTATTTTGTAAATTGAGTTTGTGTCTTTATATGCCCTGTTTGTGAACAGATCTCCCACTCACCTGACGAAGGAGCAGTGCTTCGAAAGCTTGTGGCTTTTGCTCCCAAATAAACCTGTTGGACTTTAACCTGGTGTTGTTAGACTTCTTACTTAATGTAAGGGGCCAGGGACAGACTCGGATCGGCTTGTGAAGCAGAGTAGTGAGAGACTTCGAGGAATTAGACTGTACAAGAGGATGACAGATAGTTTGGACATGAGGAATTCAGAAAAACTAAGGGTGAAGGGACAAGAGCCGCACACGAAGGGTGGCGGCAGGGTAGGTCCCAGGGTAGAGGCCTCCAGTGAGAGAATAATGAGTGGAAACAGCAGTGACAGAGGATGGAAAATGATAGACAAGCAGTGAGGCAGACAGAGCACCAGCAGGCGGTATTACGAGTTTGAGAGATTGAGGTCTGGAACATCCAGTTTAGAAAGTGAGGTTGAGTCGAAGGTGCAGAGTTTAAAATAATGGGTTAAACCAGAATAACTTCTTGAAATTCCTTCACCTTGAAAATGATCAGTGGCCATCTTAAAAAAAACAGGAACTGGACAGATTTTGAGAAGCTGGGAGTGAAACTTTCGGAGCTGCATCAATCCCAGTGGCTAAAGGTTCCGACTGAAAGGGAACGATTTCAGTCGATTTGGAGTTGCATTGCTCCGGGACTTGTGTCTGTGATTGGTTCCAATGGCACTGCTGTGGGACGGATAATTGAAATATTGGGATGTGGATGAAAACCTCTTGTGAGGTTCGAAGACAATTGGCAATGAAAAGATCATTTTAGAATTCGATTCTGAGAAGAGATTCAGTGTGGGATTTTTAATCGCTTGCCAAGGAAAAGAGTGATGATGTAATGACATCCACCTGAGAACGAGACTCCACTCCCTTTTGAAAGGAGCAGAGAATTCACCCATTCTGCCCCAGGGAGGACGGATCTTTGTGTTTCAAGATTTGAGGAGCTTCGGGAATTTATTTATACTTTTCAATATAGTAAAAATCATCAACCTTAATCAAAATCTGATAGGGGGAGGAGTGAAGGGGGAGTGAGGGGGGGGGGGGGGAGTGAGGGGGGAGTGAGGGGGGAGTGAGGGGGGAGTGAGGGGGAGGAGTGAGGGGGGAGTGAGGGAGGGAGTGAAGGGGGAGTGAGGGGGGGAGTGAGGGGGGGAGTGAGGGGGGGAGTGAGGGGGGGAGTGAGGGGGGAGTGAGAGGGCAGTGATGGGGGTGGGGGGGTGAGGGAGGGGGGAGTGAGGGAGGGAGTGGGGGGGTGTGAGGGGGGAATGAGGGGGTGAGTGAGGGGTGAGTGAGGGGAGAGTCAGGGGGGAGTGAGGGGGGTGTGAGGGGGGAGTGAGGGGTGAGTGAGGAAGGGGGGAGTGAGGGGTGAGTGAGGGAGGGTGAGTGAGGGGTGAGTGAGGGAGGGGGGAGTGAGGGGCGGAGTGAGGGGGAAGTGAGGGGGGAGTTAGGGGGGAGTGAGGGGAGAGTCAGGGGGAGTGAGGGGGGAGTGAGGGAGGAGTGAGTGGGGAGTGAGGGGTGAGTGAAGGGTGAGTGAAGGGTGAGTGAGGGGGCAGTGATGGGGGTGGGGGGTGAGGGGGGAGTGAGTGGGGAGTGAGGGGGAGTGAGGGGAGAGTGAGGGGGAGAGAGGGAGGGGGTGGGGGGGGTGAGGGGGGAGTGAGGGGGGAGTGAGGGGGTGGGGGGGTGAGGGGGGAGTGAGTGGGGAGTGAGTGGGGACAAAGAACACAGAACAGTACAGCACAGTACAGGCCCTTCGGCCCTCAATGTTGTGCCGAGCTTTGTCCGAAACCAAGATCAAGCTATCCCACTCCCTATCATCCTGGTGTGCTCCATGTGCCTATCCAATAACCGCTTGAAAGTTCCTAAAGTGTCTGACTCCACTATCACCGGAGGCAGTCCATTCCACACCGAATCACTCTCTGAATAAAGAACCTACCTCGGACATCCCTCCTATATCTCCCACCATGAACCTTATAGTTATGCCCCCTAGTAACAGCTACATCCACCCGAGGAAATAGTCTCTGAACGTCCACTCTATCTATCCCCCTCATCATCTTATAAACCTCTATTAAGTCGCCTGTCAACCTCCTCTGCTCTAAAGAGAAAAGCACCAGCTCCCTCAACCTTTCCTCATCAGACCTACCCTCCAAACCAGGCAGCATCTTGGTAAATCTCCTTTCCACTCTTTCCAATGCTTCCACATCCTTCTTATAGTGAGGTGGCCAGAACTGCACACAATATTCCAAATGTGGTCTCACCAAGGTCCTGTACAGTTGCAGCATAACCCCACGGCTCTTAAACTCCAACCCCCTGTTAATAAAAGCTAACACACTATAGGCCTTCTTCACGGCTCTATCCACCTTAGTGACAACCTTTAGAGATCTGTGGATATGAACCCAAGATCTCTCTGTTCCTCCACAGTCTTCAGAACCCTACCTTTGACCCTGTAATCCGCATTCAAATTTGTCCTACCAAAATGAATCACCTCACATTTATCAGGGTTAAACTCCATCTGCCATTTTCTGGCCCAGCTCTGCATCCTATCTATGTCTCTTTGCAGCCTACAACAGCCCTCCACCTCATCCACTACTCCACCAATCTTGGGGTCATCAGCAAATTTACTGATCCACCCTTCAGCCCCCTCCTCTAAGTCATTAATAAAAATCACAAAGAGCAGAGGACCAAGCACCGATCCCTGCGGCACTCCGCTAGCAACCTGCCTCCAGTCCGAAAATTTTCCATCGACCACCACCCTCTGTCTTCTATGAGATACAGTACGAAGTCTCACAACACCAGGTTAAAGTCCAACAGGTTTATTTGGTAGCAAACACCAGAAGTTTTCGGAGCGCTGCTCCTTCGTCAGATGGAGTGGAAATGTGCTCTCAAACAGTGCACAGACCCCAGTCCAACGCCGGCATCTCCACTTCGATCAGACAGCCAGTTACTTATCCAATTGGCCAAATTTCCCTCTATCCCACACCTCCTTATTTTCTTCATGAGCTGACCATGGGGAACCTTATCAAACGCCTTACTAAAATCCATGTATACGACATCAACTGCTCTACCTTCATCTACACACTTAGTTACCTCCTCAAAGAATTCAATCAAATTTGTGAGGCAAGACTTACCCTTCACAAATCCATGTTGACTATCCCGGATTAAGCTACATCTTTCCAAATGGTCATAAATCCTATCCCTCAGGACCTTTTCCATTAACTTACCGACCACCGAAGTAAGACTAACTGGCCTATAATTACCAGGGTCATTTCTATTACCTTTCTTGAACAGAGGAACAACATTCGCCATTCTCCAGTCCTCTGGCACTATCCCCATGGACAGTGAGGACCCAAAGATCAAAGTTGCCAGTCAAGTGGATAGAGCTGTGAAGAAGGCCTATAGTGTGTTAGCTTTTATTAACAGGGGGTTGGAGTTTAGGAGCCGTGGGGTTATGCTGCAACTGTACAGGACCTTGGTGAGACCACATTTGGAATATTGCGTGCAGTTCTGGTCACCTCACTATAAGAAGGATGTGGAAGCGCTGGAAAGAGTGCAGAGGAGATTTACCAGGATGCTGCCTGGTTTGGAGGGTAGGTCATATGAGGAAAGGTTGAGGGAGCTAGGGCTGTTCTCTCTGGAGCGGAGGAGGCTGAGGGGAGACTTAATAGAGGTGTATAAAATGATGAAGGGGATAGATAGAGTGAACGTTCAAAGACTATTTCCTCGGGTGGATGGAGCTATTACAAGGGGGCATAACTATAGGGTTCGTGGTGGGAGATACAGGACGGATATCAGAGGTAGGTTCTTTACGCAGAGAGTGGTTGGGGTGTGGAATGGACTGCCTGCAGTGATAGTGGAGTCAGACACTTTAGAAACATTGAAGCGGTTATTGGATAGGCACATGGAGCACACCAGGATGATAGGGAGTGGGATAGCTTGATCTTGGTTTCAGATAAAGCTCGGCACAACATCGTGGGCCGAAGGGCCTGTTCTGTGCTGTACTGTTCTATGTTCTAAAGCCAAAGGCTCTGCAATCTCATCCCTTGCCTCCCAAAGAATCCTAGGATATATCTCATCAGGCCCAGGGGACTTATCGACCCTCAGGTTTTTCAAAATTGCTAATACGTCTTCCCTCAGAACATCTACCTCCTCCAGCCTATCAGCCTGTATCACACACTCATCCTCAAAAACATGGCCCCTCTCCTTGGTGAACACTGAAGAAAAGTATTCATTCATCACCTCTCCTATCTCTTCTGACTCCATACACAAGTTCCCACTACTGTCCTTGACCGGCCCTAACCTCACCCTGATCATTCTTTTATTTCTCACATAAGAGTAAAAAGCCTTGGGGTTTTCCTTGATCCGACCTGCCAAGGACTTCTCATGCCCCCTCCTAGCTCTCCGAAGCCCTTTTTTTAGTTCATTCCTTGCTAACTTGTAACCCTCAAGTGACCCAACTGAACCTTGTTTTCTCATCCTTACATACGCTTCCTTTTGCCTCTTGACAAGACATTCAACCTCTTTTGAGAACCATGGTTCCCTCACTTGGCCATTTCCTCCCTGCCTGACAGGGACATACCTATCAAGGACACACAGGATTTGTTCCTTGAACAAGCTTCACTTTTCATTTGTGCCTTTCCCTGACAGTTTCTGTTCCCATCTTATGCTCCCTAATTCTTGCCTAATCGCATCATAATTATCCCTCCCCCAATTATAAACCTTGCTCTGCCGTATGGCCCTTTCCCTCTCCATTGTCAGGAGTAAAAGAATGACGAGGGTAAGATTAGGGCCAGTCAAGGACAGGAGTGGGAAGTTGTGCGTGGAGTCTGAAGAGATAGGAGAGGCACTAAATGAATATTTTTCGTCGGTATTCCCACTGGAGAGGGACAGTGTTGTTGAGGGGAGTACTGAGATGCAGGCTGTTGGACTGGGTTGGGATTGATGTTCAAAAGGAGGAGGTGTTAGCAATTCTGTAAAGGGTAAAAATAGATAAGTCCCCTGGGCCGGATGGGATTTATCCTAGGATTCTCTGGGAGGCTAGAGAGGAGATTGCAGAGCCTTTGGCTTTGATCTTTGGGTCGTCATTGTCTACAGGAACAGTGCCAGAAGACTGGAGGATAACAAATGTTGTCCCCTTGTTCAAAAAGGGGAGTAGGGACAACCCTGGTAATTATAGACCGGTGAGCCTTACTTCTGTTGTGGGCAAAGAATTGGAAAGGATTATAAGAGATAGGATTTATAATCACCTGGAAAGAAATAATTTGATTAGGGATAGTCAGCACGGTTTTGTGAAGGGTAGGTCGTGCCTCACAAACCTTATTGAGTTCTTTGAGAAGGTGACCAAAGAGGTGGATGAGGGTAAAGCGGTTGATGTGGTGTATATGGATTTCAGCAAAGCATTTAATAAGGTTCCCCATGGTAAGCTTTTGCAGAAAATACGGACACATGGGATTGAGGGTGATTTAGTCGTTTGGATCAGGAATTGGCTGGCTGTAAGAAAACAAAGGGTGGTGGTTGATGGGAAATATTCATCCTGGAGTTCAGTTACTACTGGTGTACCGCAAGGATCTGTTTTAGGGCCACTGCTGTTTGTCATTTTTATTAATGACCTGGATGAGGGCGTGGAAGGATGGATTAGTAAATTTGCGGATGACACTAAAGCCGATGGAGTTGTAGACAGTGCAGAGGGAAGTGGCAGGGTACGGTGTTGTGAGGTTGGACTTTCCTTTAACCTGGTGTTGTGAGACTTCTTACTGTGCTTACCCCAGTCCAACGCCGGCATCTCCACATCAAGGTTACAGAGGGACATAGATAAGCTGCAGAGCTGGGCTGAGAGGTGGCAAATGGAGTTTAATGCGGAAAAGTGTGACGTGATTCACTTTGGAAGGAGTAACAGGAATACAGAGTACTGGGCTAATGGTAAGATACTTGGTAGTGTGGATGAACAGAGGGATCTGGGTGTCCATGTGCATCGATCCCTGAAAGTTGACATCCAGGTTGATAGGGTTGTTAAGATGGCGTATGTTGTGTTAGCTTTTATTGGTAGAGGGATTGAGTTTCGGAGCCAGGAGGTCATGCTGCAACTGTACAAAACTCTGGTGCAGCCGCATTTGGAATATTGCGTACAGTTCTGGTCGCCGCATTATAGGAAAGATGTGGAAGTGTTGGAAAGGGTGCAGAGGAGATTTACCAGAATGTTGCCTGGTATGGTGGGAAAATCGTATGAGGAAAGGCTGAGGGGCTTGAGGTTGTTTTCGTTAGAGAGAAGAAGGTTAAGAGGTGACTTAATAGAGGCATACAAGATGATCAGAGGATTAGATAGGGTGGATAGTGAGAGCCTTTTTCCTCGGATGGTGTTGGCTAGCACGAGGGGACATAGCTTTAAATTGAGGGGTGATAGATATAGGACAGATGTTAGAGGTAGGTTCTTTACTCAGAGAGTAGTAAGGGCGTGGAATGCCCTGCCTGCAGCAGAAGTGGACTCGTCAACATTAAGAGCATTCAAATGGTTATTGGATAAACATATGGATGATATTGGAATAGTGTAGATTAGAGGGGCTTTAGATTGGTACCACTGGTCGGTGCAACATCGAGGGCCGAAGGGCCTGTACTGCGCTGTAATGTTCTATGTTCTATTGCAATAATGAAAGACACCGAATTGTGGTCACTAGCTCCAAAGTGCACTCCCACAACCAAATCTAACACTTAGAACCATAGAACCATAGAAAATTACAGCTCAGAAACAGGCCTTTTGGCCCTTCTTGTCTGTGCCGAACCATTTTATGCCTAGTCCCACTGACCTGCACTTGGACCATATCCCTCCACACCCCTCTCATCCATGAACCCGTCCAAGTTTTTCTTAAATGTTAAAAGTGACCCCGCATTTACCACTTTATCCGGCAGCTCATTCCACACTCCCACCACTCTCTGCGTGAAGAAGCCCCCCCTAATATTCCCTTTAAACTTTTCTCCTTTCACCCTTAACCCATGCCCTCTGGTTTTTTTCTCCCCGAGCTTCAGTGGAAAAAGCCTGCTTGCACTCACTCTATCTATACCCATCAAAATCTGATACCCCTCTATCAAATCTCCCCTCATTCTTCTACGCTCCATGGAATAAAGTCCCAACCTATTCAATCTCTCTCTGTAACTCAGCTTCTCAAGTCCCGGCAACATCCTTGTGAACCTCCTCTGCACTCTTTCAACCTTATTTACATCCTTCCTGTAATTAGGTGACCAAAACTGTACACAATACTCTAAATTCGGCCTCACCAATGTCTTATATAACCTTACCAGTTTCTGCTCAGCGACTCTGTGCTGTCGTGTGTCGCGAAATGATGTAGGTAGGAAGAGCAGGGGGGTCATACGAGAGAAATTCAGGGAGTTGGGTGCTAGGCTAAAAAGTAAGACCTCCAGGGTAGCAATATTTGGACTGCTCCCGGTGCCTAGTGCAAGTGAGGCTCGGAACAGGGAGATTCTACAGTTGAACGCGTGGCTAAAGGACTGGTGCAAGAGGGAGGGTTTTAAATTCATAGATAACTGGGAAATCTTCAAGTCAGGATGGCAACTGTACAGAAAGGATGGGTTACACCTTAACTGGAAGAGAGCAAATATCCTGGCTGGGAGTTTTGCTAGAGTGTTTCGACAGGATTTAAACTAGTGTGGCAGGGGGGTGGGGAACAAAACAGGAGGTCAGTAAATACTGAGGCTGGGGTTGAGCTGGGGGCCAGGGCAAGGCTAGCTAAGAAGAGGAGCACTCTGGAGGAGGAGGACCTGAGTGAGCCTGGAGGTCTGGAGTGCATCTGCTTCAATGCGAGGAGTGTAACGGGTAAAACAGACGAACTTAGGGCCTTAATGCTTGGGCGGAATTTGGATGTGGTTGCGGTGACGGAAACTTGGTTAAAAGAAGGATAGGACTGGCAGCTGAATATTCCGGGGTATCAGTGTTTTAGGTGAGTCAGAGGAGGGGCTAAAAAAGGTGGGGGAGTAGCGGTATTAGTTAGGGAGCATATTACAGCGGTGCAGAGGGTGGACAATTTAGAGGGGTCATGTAATGAGTCGCTGTGGGTGGAGCTCAGAAACAGGAAAGGTGCAATCACTGTGCTGGGGGTGTACTACAGACCACCCAACAGCCCACGGGAAGTGGAGGAACGGATATGTCAGGAGATTCTGGATATGTGCAGAAAAAATAGGGTTGTTGTAGTGGGAGACTTTAATTTTCCTGGTATAGACTGGAAAGTGCTTAGGGCTGGGGGTCTGGACGGGGAGGAATTTGTAAAATGCGTACTGGAAGGTTCTTTGGAACAGTATGTAGATAGCCCAACTAGAAAGGGGGCTATACTGGATCTCGTTCTGGGAAATGAGCCCGGTCAGGTCGTCAAAGTTTCGGTAGGGGAACATGTGGCAAATAGTGACCACAACTCTGTTAACCTTAGGATAGTAATGGACAAGGATGAGTGCTGTCCTACGGGCAGGGTGCTAAATTGGGGGAAGGCTAACTATAGCCAGATTAGGCAGGAATTGGTGGCCGTTGATTGGGAGAGGATGTTCAGAGTTATGTCCACGACTGGCATGTGGGAGTCTTTTAAGGAACAGTTGATAAGGCTGCAGGATAGGCATGTGCCTGTAAAAAAGGATAGGAAATTTAGGATTCGAGAGCCGTGGATAACCAGGGAAATTGAGGATCTGGTCACAAAGAAAAGAGAGGTGTACGTTAGGTCCAGGCAACTGAAAACAGATGGAGCTCTGGAGGAATACAGAGAGAGTAGGAAAGAACTCAAACGGGGAGTTAGAAGGGCAAAAAGAGGGCACAAAATGTTCTTGGCAGACAGGATTAAGGAGAATTCGAAGGCATTTTATTCATATGTTAGGAACAAAAGAATTGTCAGGGAAAAAGTCGGAACTCTCAGGGACAAAGGAGGGGAATTATGCTTAGAACCCAAGGGAATAGGGGAGATCCTAAATGAATACTTTGCATCGGTATTCACAAAGGAGAGGGACTTGTTGACTGGGAGTGTCTCAGAGGGAGGTGTTGACCCGTTAGTGAGAATCTCCATTACAAGGAAGGAAGTGTTAGGTTTTTTAGGTAACATTAAAACTGACAAATCCCCAGGGCCTGATGGCATCTATCCTAGACTGCTTAGGGAGACAAGAGATGTAATTGCTGGGCCTCTGACGGAAATCTTTGTCTCTTCATTGGACACAGGTGAGGTCCCTGAGGATTGGAGGATAGTGAATGTGGTACCGTTATTTAAGAAGGAGACAGGCTCAGGGGTCCGGAAGGGAAAAAAGGGGTTTAGGAGAGCGATAGTTGTGGGGGACGCAATGGTTAGAGGCACAGACAGGCGGTTCTGTGGGAGCGAACGAGAATCCAGGATGGTAGTCTGCCTCCCTGGTGCCGGGGTACTGGATGTCTCCGAGAGGGTAGGAAGCATATTAAAAACGGAAGGTAGTCAAACGGACGTAATTATACACATTGGTGAAAATGACATAGTTAGGAAGAGCAGGGGGGTCATACGAGAGAAATTCAGGGAGATGGGTGCTAGGCTAAAAAGTAAGGCCTCCAGGGTAGCAATCTCTGGACTGCTCCCGGTGTCTAGTGCAAGTGAGGCTAGGAACAGGGAGATTCTACAGTTGAACGCATGGCTAAAGGACTGGTGCAAGAGGGAGGGTTTTAAATTCATAGATAACTGAGAAGTCTTCAAGTCAGGATGGCAACTGTACAGAAAGGATGGTTAACTGGAAGGGAGCAAATATCCTGGCTGGGAGTTTTGCGAGAGTGTTTCGGCAGGGTTTAAACTAGTGTGGCAGGGGGGTGGGGAACAAAACAGTAGGTCAGTAAGTACTGAGGCTGGGGTCGAGCTGGGGGCCAGGGCAAGGCTAGCTAAGAAGAGCATTCTGGAGCAGGATGACCTGAGTGGACCTGGAGGTCTGGAGTGCATCTGCTTCAATGCGAGGAGCGTAACGGGTAAAACAGACGAACTTAGGGCCTTAAGACTTACGCGGAATTTGGACGTGGTTGCAGTGACGGAGACTTGGTTAAAAGAAGGACAGGACTGGCAGCTGAATATTCCGGGGTATAAGCGTTTTAGGCGAGACAGAGGAGGGGCTAAAAAAGGTGGGGGGGTCGCGATATTAGTTAAGGAGCATATTACCGCGGTGCAGAGGGTGGACAATTTAGAGGGGTCATGTACTGAGTCACTGTGGGTGGAACTCAGAAACAGGAAGGGTGCAGTCACTATGCTGGGGATGTACTACAGACCACCCAACAGCCCACGGGAAGTGGAGGAAAGGATATGTCAGGAGATTCTGGATAGGTGCAGAAAAAATAGGGTTGTTGTAGTGGGAGACTTTAATTTCCCTGGTATAGACTGGAAAGTGCTTAGAGCTGGGGTTCCGGACGGGGAGGAATTTGTAAAATGCATACTGGAAGGTTCTTTGGAACAGTATGTAGATAGCCCGACTAGGGAGGGGGCTCTCCTGGACCTAGTTCTGGTAAATGAGCCCAGTAATGTTGTCAAAGTTTCGGTAGGGGAACATGTGGCAAATAGTGACCACAACTCTGTTAACTTTAGGATAGTAATGGACAAGGATGAGTGCTGTCCCATGGGCAGGGTGCTAAATTGGGGGAAGGCTAACTATAGCCGGATTAGGCAGGAATTGGTGGACGTTGATTGGGAGAGGATTTTGGGGGTAAGTCCGCGTCTGGCATGTGGGAGTCTTTTAAGGAACAGTTGATAAGGCTGCAGGATAGGCATGTGCCTGTAAAAAGGAAAGATAGGAAAGGTAGGATTTGAGAGCCGTGGATAACAGGGAAATTGAGGATCTGATTAAAATGAAAAGGGAGGCATACGTTAAGTCCAGGCAACAAAAAAATCATAGAATCATAGAACCCGACAGTACAGAAAGAGGCCATTTGGCCTATCGAGTCTGCACCGACCACAAACCCACCCAGGCCCTAAAAGAACAAAGAAAATTACAGCACAGAAACAGGCCCTTCGGCCCTCCACGCCTGCACTGATCATGCTGCCCGACTTAACTAAAATCCCCTACTCTTCCAGGGACCATATCTCTCTATTCCCATCCTATTCATGTAGTTGTCAAGACGCCCCTTAAAAGTCACTATCGTATCCACTTCCACTACCTCCCCCGGCAGTGAGTTCCAGGCACCCACCACCCTCTGTGTAAAAAATCTGCCTCGTACATCTCCTTTAAACCTTGCCCCTCGCACCTTAAACCTGAGCCCCCTAGTAATTGACTCTTCCATCCTGGGAAAAAGCTTCTGACAGTCCGCTCTGTCCATGCCTCTCATCATCTTGGAGACTTCTATCAGGTCACCCCTCAACCTCCGTCGCTCCAGTGAGAACAAACCAAGTTTCTCCAACCTCTCCTCATAGCTAATGCCCTCCATACCAGGCAACATCCTGGTAAATCTTTTCTGTACCCTCTCCAAAGAATCCACATCCTTCTGGTAGTGTGTTGTCCAAAATTGAACACTATATTCCAAGTGCGACCGACCTAAAGTTCCATAAAGCTGCAACATGACTTGCCAATTTTTAAACTCAGTGCCCCGGCCGATGAAGGCAAGCATGCCGTATGCCTTCTTGACTACCTTCTCCACCTGCATTGCCACTTTCAGTGACCTGTGTACCTGTACACCCAGATCCAAAGAACAAAGAACAAAGAACAATACAGCACAGGAACAGGCCCTTCGGCCCTCCAAGCCCGCGCCGCTCCCTGGTCCAAACTAGACCATTCTTTTGTATCCCTCCATTCCCACTCCGTTCATGTGGCTATCTAGATAAGTCTTAAACGTTCCCAGTGTGTCCGCCTCCACCACCTTGCCCGGCAGCGCATTCCAGGCCCCCACCACCCTCTGTGTAAAATACGTCCTTCTGATCTCCGTGTTAAACCTCCCCCGCCTCACCTTGAACCTATGACCCCTCGTGAACGTCACCACCGACCTGGGAAAAAGCTTCCCACCGTTCACCCTATCTATGCCTTTCATAATTTTATACACCTCTATTAGGTCACCCCTCATTCTCCGTCTTTCCATTGAGAACAACCCCAGTTTACCCAATCTCTCCTCATAACTAAGTCCTTCCATACCAGGCAACATCCTGGTAAACCTCCTCTGCACTCTCTCTAAAGCCTCCACGTCCTTCTGGTAAAGTGGCGACCAGAACTGGGCGCAGTATTCCAAATGCGGCCGAACCAACGTTCTATACAACTGAAACATCAGACCCCAACTTTTATACTCTATGCCCCGTCCTATAAAGGCAAGCATGCCATATGCCTTCTTCACTACCTTCTTAAAGATAGGATGTATGCGCATTTAGAAAGGAATAAACTCATTAACGATAGTCAACATGGTTTTGTGAGAGGGAGGTCATGCCTCACTAACCTGGTGGTGTTTTTTGAAGAAGTGACCAAAATGGTTGACGAAGGAAGGGCCGTGGATGTTGTCTATATGGACTTTAGTAAAGCGTTTGACAAAGTCCCTCATGGTAGGCTAGTGAAAAAGGTTGGATCCCATGGGATAAAGGGGGAGGTGGCTAGATGGGTGGAGAACTGGCTTGGTCATAGAAGACAGAGGGTGGTAGTGGAAGGGTCTTTTTCCGGCTGGAGGCCTGTGACGAGTGGTGTACCGCAGGGCTCTGTATTGGGACCTCTGCTGTTTGTGATTTATATAAATGATCTGGAAGAAGGAGTAACTGGGGTGATCAGTAAGTTTGCGGACGACACAAAACTGGCAGGACTTGCAGACAGTGAGGAACATTGTCAGAGGCTACAGAAGGATATAGATAGGCTGGAAATTTGGGCAAGGAAATGGCAGATGGAGTTCAATCCTGATAAATGCGAAGTGATGCATTTTGGTGGGAATAATGTAGGGAGGAGCTACACGATAAATGGAAGAACCATAAAGGGTGTAGAGACGCAGAGGGACCTGGGTGTGCAAGTCCACAGATCTTTGAAGGTGACGTCACAGGTGGAGAAGGTGGTGAAGAAGGCATATGGCATGCTTGCCTTTATAGGACGGGGCATAGAGTATAAAAGTTGGGGTCTGATGTTGCAGATGTATCGAACGTTGGTTCGGCCGCATTTGGAATACTGCGTCCAGTTCTGGTCGCCACACTACCAGAAGGACGTGGAGGCTTTGGAGAGAGTACAGAGGAGGTTTACCAGGATGTTGCCTGGTATGGAGGGGCTTGGTTATGAGGAGAGATTGGGGAAACTGGGGTTGTTCTCCTTGGAAAGACGGAGGATGAGGGGAGACTTAATAGAGGTGTATAAAATTATGAAAGGCATGGATAGGGTGAACGGTGGGAAGCTTTTCCCCGGGTCGGTGGTGACGTTCACGAGGGGTCATAGTTCAAGGTGAAGGGGGGGAGGTTAAACACAGATATCAGAAGGACATATTTCACACAGAGGGTCGTAGGGGCCTGGAATGTGTTGCCGGGCAAGGTGGTGGAGGCGGACACACTGGGAACGTTTAAGACTTATCTAGACAGCTATATGAACGGAGTGGGAATGGAGGGATACAAAAGAGTGGTCTAGTTTGGACAAGGGAGCGGCGCGGGCTAATTGTTCCTTGTTTCTCGTTTCAAGGCTTCATTCTATGATCATCTTGCTGGTGCCAGTTCAGAGCGAGACTGCGGATAGTTGGGAACCTGTCTCGGGGGCAGGGAATTCATATGGTGTTCGTGGAAGTGGAAATGACTAGGGTTGGGAAGCATTTTCCGATCAGGGCCATTGTGATCTCCTGGACTCGTTTCGATCGCCTCAGGGGGTCGGAGAGGAATTTCCCAGATTTTTTTTTCCCCATATTGGCCCTGGGGTTTTTCACTCTGGGTTTTCGCCTCTCCCTGGAGATCACATGGTCGGGAATGGGGGGGTGGGGGTGAGTTAATAGGTTGTAATGAACAAAGCATCGTAGCTGTGAGGGACAGCTCGGTGGATAGGATATTGGTAGGTAGATAGGCTGGAAAATTGGGCGGGGATCCTGGATTCAGGATTCATTCCTGGACCGGGGAGCGGCGCGGGCTTGGAGGGCCGAAGGGCCTGTTCCTGTGCTGTATTGTTCTTTGTTCTTTGTTCTCCACCTGAGATGTAACCATAGAAACCATAGAAAACTACAGCTCAGAAACAGGCCTTTTGGCCCTTCTTGTCTGTGCCGAACCATTTTATGCCTAGTCCCACTGACCTGCACTTGGACCATATCCCTCCACACCCCTCTCATCCATGAACCCGTCCAAGTTTTTCTTAAATGTTAAAAGCATTTACCACTTTATCCGGCAGCTCATTCCACACTCCCACCACTCTCTGCGTGAAGAAGGCCCCCTAATATTCCCTTTAAACTTTTCTCCTTTCACCCTTAACCCATGCCCTCTGGTTTTTTTCTCCCCTAGCCTCAGCGAAAAAAGCCTGCTTGCATTCACTCTATCTCTACCCATCAAAATCTTATACACCTCTATCAAATCTCCTCTCAATCTTCTACGCTCCAGGGAATAAAGTCCCAACCTATTCAATCTCTCTCTGTAACTCAGCTTCTCAAGTCCCGGCAACATCCTTGTGAACCTTCTCTGCACTCTTTCAATCTTATTTACATCCTTCCTGTAATTAGGTGACCAAAACTGTACACAATACTCCAAATTCGGCCTCACCAATACCTTATATAACCTTACCATAACACTCCAACTTTTATACTCGATACTCCAATTTATAAAGGCCAATGTACCAAAGGCACTCTTTACGACCCTATCCACCTGTGACGTCACTTTTAGGGAATTCTGTACCTGTATTCCCAGATCCCTCTGTTCAACTGCACTCTTCAGAGTCCTACCATTTACCCTGTACGTTCTACTTTGGTTTGTCCTTCCAATGTGCAATATCTCACACTCGTCTGCGTTAAATTCCATTTGCCATTTTTCAGCCCATTTTTCTAGTTGGTCCAAATCCCTCTGCAAGCTTTGAAAACCTTCCTCACTGTCCACTACACCTCCAATCTTTGTATCATCAGCAAACATGCTGATCCAATTTACCACATTATCATCCAGATCATTGATATAGATGACAAACAACAATGGACCCAACACCGATCCCTGCGGCACACCACTAGTCACAGGCCTCCACTCAGAGAAGCAATCCTCCACAGCCACTCTCTGGCTTCTTCCATTGAGCCAGTGTCTAATCCAATTTACTACCTCCCCATGTATACCTAGCAACTGAACCTTCCTAACTAACCTCCCATGAGGGACCTTGTCAAAGGCCTTGCTGAAATCCAGGCAGACAACATCCACCGCCTTCCCTTCATCCACTTTCCTGGTAACCTCCTCAAAAAACTCTAATAGATTGGTCAAACATGACCTACCACGCACAAAGCCATGTTGACTCTCCCTAATAAGTCCCTTCAAGGATCTGTGGACTTGCACACCCAGGTCCGTCTGCGTATCTACACCCTTTATGGTTCTGCCATTTATCGTAAAGCTCCCCCCTACGTTCGTTCTACCAAAATGCATCACTTTGCATTTATCTGGATTGAATTCCATCTGGCATTTCTTTGCCCAAATTTCCAGCCTATCTATATCCTTCTGTAGCCTCTGACAATGTTCCTCACTATCTGCAAGGCCAGCCATATCCCGACATATTTTGCCCACTAAAACACTTGGAGCTCTGGAGGAATGCAGAGAGAGTAGGAAATAACTCAAACGGGGAGTTAGAAGGGCAAAAAGAGCTCACGAGATGTTCTTGGCAGGCAGGATTAAGGAGAGTCCTAAGCCATTCTATTCATACGTTAGGAACAAAAGAGTTGTCAGGGAGAAAATCGGACCTCTCAGGGACAAAGGAGGGGAATTATGCTTAGAACCCAAGGGAATAGGGGAGATCCTAAATGAATACTTTGCATCGGTATTCACAAAGGAGAGGGACTTGTTGACTGGGGGTGTCTCAGAGGGAGGTGCTGACCCGTTAGAGAGAATCTCTATTACAAGGGAGGAAGTGTTAGGTTTTTTAGGGAACATTAAAACTGACAAATCCCCAGGGCCTGATGGCATCTATCCTAGACTGCTCAGGGAGACGAGAGATGAAATTGCTGGGCCTCTGACGGAAATCTTTGTCGCTTCTTTGGACATAGATGAGGTCCCTGAGGATAGCGAATGTGGTCTTGTTGTTTAAGAAGGGTAGCAGGGATAACCCGGGAAATTATAGAACATAGAACAGTACAGGCCCTTCGACCAGTGGAACCAATCTAAAGCCCCTCTAATCTACACGATTCCAATATCATCCATATGTTTATCCAATAACCATTTGAATGCTCTTAATGTTGACGAGTCCACGACTGTTGCAGGCAGGGCATTCCATGCCCTTACCACTCTCTGAGTAAAGAACCTACCTCTAACATCTGTCCTATATCTATCACCCCTCAATTTAAAGCTATGTCCCCTCGTGCTAGCCATCACCATCCGAGGAAACAGGCTCTCACTATCCACCCTATCTAATCCTCTGATCATCTTGTATGCCTCTATTAAGTCACCTCTTAACCTTCTTCTCTCTAACGGAAACAACCTCAAGCCCCTCAGCCTTTCCTCAAACGATTTTCCCACCACACCAGGCAACATCCTGGTAAATCTCCTCTGCACCCTTTCCAACACTTCCACATCCTTCCTATAATACGGCGACCAGAACTGTACGCAATACTCCAAATGCGGACGCACCAGAGTTTTGTACAGTTGCAGCATGACCTCCTGGCTCCGAAACTCAATCCCTCTACCAATAAAAGCTAACACACCGTACGCCTTCTTAACAACCCTATCAACCTGGGTGCCAACTTTCAGGGATCTATGCACATGGACACCCAGATCCCTCTGTTCATCCACACTACCAAGTATCTTAACAATAGCCCAGTACTCTGTATTCCTGTTACTCCTTCCAAAGTGAATCACCTCACACTTTTCCTCATTAAACTCCATATAAGAACATAAGAACATAAGAAATAGGAGCAGGAGTAGGCCATCTAGCCCCTCGAGCCTGCCCCACCATTCAATAAGATCATGGCTGATCTGACGTGGATCAGTACCACTTACCCGCCTGATCCCCATAACCCTTAATTCCCTTACCGATCAGGAATCCATCCATCCGCGCTTTAAACATATTCAGCGAGGTAGCCTCCACCACCTCAGTGGGCAGAGAATTCCAGAGATTCACCACCCTCTGGGAGAAGAAGTTCCTCCTCAACTCTGTCTTAAACCGACCCCCCTTTATTTTGAGGCTGTGTCCTCTAGTTTTAACTTCCTTACTAAGTGGAAAGAATCTCTCCACCTCCACCCTATCCAGCCCCCGCATTATCTTATAAGTCTCCATAAGATCCCCCCTCATCCTTCTAAACTCCAACGAGTACAAACCCAATCTCCTCAGCCTCTCCTCATAATCCAAACCCCTCATCTCCGGTATCAACCTGGTGAACCTTCTCTGCACTCCCTCCAATGCCAATATATCCTTCCTCATATAAGGGGACCAATACTGCACACAGTATTCCAGCTGCGGCCTCACCAATGCCCTGTACAGGTGCATCAAGACATCCCTGCTTTTATATTCTATCCCCTTCGCAATATAGGCCAACATCCCATTTGCCTTCTTGATCACCTGTTGTACCTGCAGACTGGGCTTTTGCGTCTCATGCACAAGGACCCCCAGGTCCCTTTGCACGGTAGCATGTTTTAATTTGTTTCCATTGAGATAGTAATCCCATTTGTTCTTATTTCCTCCAAAGTGTATAACCTCGCATTTATCAACGTTATACTCCATTTGCCATATCCTCGCCCACTCACTCAGCCTGTCCAAATCTCTCTGCAGATCTTCTCCGTCCTCCACACGATTCACTTTTCCACTTATCTTTGTGTCGTCTGCAAACTTCGTTGCTCTACACTCCGTCCCCTCCTCCAGATCATCTATATAAATGGTAAACAGTTGCGGCCCGAGTACCGATCCCTGCGGCACGCCACTAGTTACCTTCCTCCAACCGGAAAAACACCCATTTATTCCGACTCTTTGCTTCCTGTCGGATAGCCAGTCCCCAATCCACTTTAACACACTACCCCCAACTCCGTGTGCCCTAATCTTCTTCAGCAGCCTTTTATGGGGCACCTTATCAAATGCCTTTTGGAAATCCAAAAACACCGCATCCACCGGTTCTCCTCCATCAACCGCCCTAGTCACATCTTCATAAAAATCCAACATGACCTGGATGAGGGCGTGGAAGAATGGATTAGTCAATTTGCGGATGACACTAAAGTCGGTGGTGTTGGAGACAGTGCGGAGAGAAGTGCTCCTATTTCTTATGTTCTTATTATCGGCCGGTGAGCTTGACGTCCGTGGTAGGGAAGTTGTTGGAGAGGATTCTTAAAGACAGGATGTATGTGTATTTAGAACGAAACAGTCTCATTAGTGACAGACAGCATGGTTTTGTGAGAGGGAGGTCGTGCCTTACAAATTTGGTGGAGTTTTTTGAGGAAGTGACAAAAACGGTTGATGAAGGAAGGGCCGTGGATGTCGTCTATATGGATTTCAGTAAGGCATTTGACAAAGTTCCACATGGCAGGTTGGTTAAGAAGGTTAAGGCTCATGGGATACAAGGAGAAGTGGCTAGATGGGTGGAGAACTGGCTTGGCCATAGGAGACAGAGGGTAGCGGTCGAAGGGTCTTTTTCCGGCTGGAGGTCTGTGACCAGTGGTGTTCCGCAGGGCTCTGTCGTGGGACCTCTGCTATTTGTGATATATATAAATGATTTGGAAGAAGGTGTAACTGGTGTTATCAGCAAGTTTGCGGATGACACAAAGATGGCTGGACTTGCGGATAGTGATGAACATTGCCGGATAATACAGCAGGATATAGATAGGCTGGAAGATTGGGCGGAGAAATGGCAGATGGAATTTAATCCTGATAAATGCGAAGTGGTGCATTTTGGAAGAACTGATGTAGGGGGGAGTTATACAATAAATGGCAGAGCCATCAAGTGTATAGAAACACAGAAGGACCTGGGTGTGCAAGTCCACAAATCCTTGAAGGTGGCAACACAGGTGGAGAAGGTGGTGAAGAAGGCATATGGTATGCTTGCCTTTATAGGACGGGGTATAGAGTATAAAAGCTGGAGTCTGATGTTGCAGCTGTATAAAACGCTGGTTCGGCCACATTTGGAGTACTGCGTCCAGTTCTGGTCGCCGCACTACCAGAAGGACGTGGAGGCGTTAGAGAGAGTGCAGAGAAGGTTTACCAGGATGTTGCCTGGTATGGAGGGTCTTAGCTATGAGGAGAGATTGGGTAAACTGGGGTTGTTCTCCCTGGAAAGACGGAGAATGAGGGGAGATCTAATAGAGGTGTACAAGATTATGAAGGGGATAGATAGGGTGAACGGTGGGAAGCTTTTTCCCAGATCAGAAGTGACGTTCACGAGGGGTCACGGGCTCAAGGTGAGAGGGGCGAAGTATAACTCAGATATTAGAGGGATGTTTTTTACACAGAGGGTGGTGGGGGCCTGGAATGCGCTGCCAAGTAGGGTGGTGGAGGCAGGCACGCTGACATCGTTTAAGACTTACCTGGATAGTCACATGAGCAGCCTGGGAATGGAGGGATACAAACGATTGGTCTAGTTGGACCAAGGAGCGGCACAGGCTTGGAGGGCCGAAGGGCCTGTTTCCTGTGCTGTACTGTTCTTTGTTCTTTGTTCTTTGTTGAAATAAGCAAGGAGCAGTATTCCAATGTATGAGAGATTTGCTCGGCCGTCTGCATTCTCTCAAAAAGCGCTCAGCGAGAGGTCAGACTGGACTATGGCAGAGCAGAATACTCCTAATTTACCCACAGCAGGAGATAAGGTCATGGCGAAACTCATGACAAACAAAGGGCTCGGGTCCGGTGGGAGGGGCCCTATAATGTGATTGGCACTAATTGAGGATGGCAGCACGGAACTCAGCCGAAACTGTAGCCCAATGAGTAATCCTGTAATTTGTGAAATTGCCTCAGCGAATGATACATAGAACATAGAACATAGAAAGCCACAGCACAAACAGGCCCTTCAGCCCACAAGTTGCGCCGATCACATCCCCACCTCTAGGCCTATCTATAGCCCTCAATCCCATTAAATCCCATGTACTCATCCAGAAGTCTCTTAAAAGACCCCAACGAGTTTGCCTCCACCACCACCGACGTCAGCCGATTCCACTCACCCACCACCCTCTGAGTGAAAAACTTACCCCTGACATCTCCTCTGTACCTACCCCCCAGCACCTTAAACCTGTGTCCTCTCGTAGCAACCATTTCAGCCCTTGGAAATAGCCTCTGAGAGTCCACCCTATCCAGACCCCTCAACATCTTGTAAACCTCTATCAGGTCACCTCTCATCCTTCGTCTCTCCAGGGAGAAGAGACCAAGCTCCCTCAACCTATCCTCATAAGGCATGCCCCCCAATCCAGGCAACATCCTTGTAAATCTCCTCTGCACCCTTTCAATGGCTTCAACATCTTTCCTGTAATGAGGTGACCAGAACTGCGCGCAGTACTCCAAGTGGGGTCTAACCAGGGTCCTATAAAGCTGCAGCATTATCTCCCGACTCCTAAACTCAATCCCTCGATTAATGAAGGCTAGTACGCCATACGCCTTCTTGACCGCATCCTCCACCTGCGAGGCCGATTTAAGAGTCCTATGGACCCGGACCCCAAGGTCCTTCTGATCCTCTACACTGCTAAGAATGGTACCCTTCATTTTATACTGCTGCTCCATCCCATTGGATCTGCCAAAATGGATCACTACACACTTATCCGGGTTGAAGTCCATCTGCCACTTCTCCGCCCAGTCTTGCATTCTATCTATGTCTCGCTGCAACTTCTGACATCCCTCCAAACTATCCACAACACCACCTACCTTGGTGTCGTCAGCAAACTTACCAACCCATCCCTCCACTTCCTCATCCAGGTCATTTATGAAAATGACAAACAGCAAGGGTCCCAGAACAGATCCCTGGGGCACTCCACTGGTCACTGACCTCCATGCAGAGAAAGACCCCTCCACAGCCACTCTCTGCCTTCTGCAGGCAAGCCAGTTCTGGATCCACAAGGCAACAGCCCCTTGGATCCCATGCCCTCTCACTTTCTCAAGAAGTCTTGCATGGGGGACCTTATCGAACGCTTTGCTGAAGTCCATATAGACCACATCCACCGCTCTTCCTTCGTCAATGTGCTTGGTCACATTTTCAAAGAACTCAACCAGGCTCGTAAGGCACGACCTGCCCCTGACAAAGCCGTGCTGACTACTTTTGATCATACTAAACTTCTCTAGATGATCATAAATCCTGTCTCTCAGGATCCTCTCCATCAACTTACCAACCACTGAGGTTAGACTCACCGGTCGGTAATTTCCCGGGCTGTCCCTGTTCCCTTTCTTGAATATAGGGACCACATCCGCAATCCTCCAATCCTCCGGAACCTCTCCCGTCTCCATCGACGATGCAAAGATCATCGCCAAAGGCTCCGCAATCTCCTCCCTCGCCTCCCACAGTAACCTGGGGTACATCCCATCCGGTCCCGGCGACTTACCAACCTTGATGCCATTCAATAGTTCCAACACATCCTCTTTCTTTATGTCCACATGCTCGATCCTTTCTGTCCTCCGCAATCCAGCAGTACAACCACCCAGATCCCTTTCCACCGTGAATACCGAGGTAAAGTATTCATTAAGCACCTCCGCCATTTCTAACGGTTCCGCACAAACTTTTCCCCCTTCACCTTTTAAGGGTCCTATGCCTTCACATCTCATCCTTTTACTCTTGACATATTTGTAGAAAGCCTTGGGATTCTCCTTAATCTTACCCGCCAAGGTCTTCTCATGACCCCTTCTCGCTCTCCTAATTTCCTTCTTAAGCTCCTTCCTACATCGCGTATACTCCTCTAAATCCTTAACACCTCCTAGCTCTCTGAACCTTCTGTACGCCTCTCTTTTCTTATTTACCAGGTTCATCACAACCTTCGTGCACCACGGTTCCCGTACCCTACCAACACCCCCCTGTCTCATCGGAACGTTGTCATGCAGAGCTCCAGACAAACATTCCTTGAAAATCCTCCACTTTCCTTCGGTACTTTTCCCCAAGAATGCCTCCTTCCAATTTACCCGTCTAATTTCCTCCCTGATGACACTGTATTTCCCTTTACTCCAGAGAAACACTTTCCTAGCCTGCCTGACCCTATCTCTTTCCAATGCTATCGTGAAGGAGATAGAATTATGATCGCTATCCCCAAGATGCTCACCCACCGAGAGATCCTCCACCTGTCCAGGTTCATTAGCCAGCACCAGATCAAGAACAGCCTCTCCTCTAGTAGGCTTATCCACATACTGTGTCAGGAAACTCTCCTGGACACACCTAACAAACTCCTCTCCATCCAAACCCCTAGCCCTAGGGATATTCCAATCTATGTTTGGGAAATTAAAATCTCCCATCACGACAACTCTGTTATTCCTACATCTCTCCAGGATCTGTTTCCCCATCTGCTCCTCAACGATAGAACAAGGGGTTGTAGAACATCGAACATTACATCACAGTACAGGCCCTTCGGCCCTCGATGTTGCACCGACCAGTGAAACCAATCTAAAGCCCATCTAATCTACACTTTTCCAATATCATCCATATGTTTATCCAATAACCATTTGAATGCTCTTAATGTTGACGAGTCCACCACTGCTGCAGGCAGGGCATTCCACGCCCTTACTACTCTCCGAGTAAAGAACCTACCTCTAACATCTGTCCTATATCTATCACCCCTCAATTTAAAGCTATGTCCCCTCGTGCTAGCCATCACCATCCGAGGAAAAAGGCTCTCACCATCCACCCTATCTAATCCTCTGATCATCTTGTAAGCCTCTATTAAGTCACCTCTTAACCTTCTTCTCTCTAACAAAAACAACCTCAAGCCCCTCAGCCTTTCTTCATACGATTTTCCCACCATACCAGGCAACATCCTGGTAAATCTCTCTGCACCCTCTCCAACACTTCCACATCTTTCCTATAATGCGGCGACCAGAACTGTACGCAATACTCCAAGTGCGGCCGCACCAGAGTTTTGTACAGTTGCAGCATGACCTCCTGGCTCCGAAACTCAATCCCTCTACCAATAAAAACTAACACACCGTATGCCTCCTTGACAACCTGGGTGCCAACTTTCAGGGATCTATACACATGGACACCCAGATCCCTCTGTTCATCCACACTACCAAGTATCTTACCATTAGCCCAGTTACTCTGTGTGGTGAACCATCGTTGGTTACCACTGTGGGGTTATTCCAATGTTGCTGTTGGGTTAGGGTGTTGACACTGTGGGGTTGTTATAATGTTGTTGTTGGGTTAGGGTGTTTACACTGTGGGATTAATATACCTCTGGTGGATGCTGTTATGGCACATCCCGGTCGGGCCCCGCCTCCTGGGGAGAGGTATAAGACCCTCTGCTCAGGCGGGACCCCTCCAGTCTGGAATGGTGTACTCGTGTTTAAATAGTTCCATTGTTTGTCAATAAAAGCCTTCAATCGCTGAAGCCTTGTACCTCGTGCTTGATTGTCGCGCATCAATTTTATTGACAAACACGAAACTCTCGACAGTAAAGAGAGTATGGAGCAAATGCTGAAACCAGAGCGTCTGACGCTGGACCCACGTGCGGTCGGTGCCTCTAACACCTTCGACCACTGGCTGAAGTGTTTCGAGGACTACCTGGCAGCCTCTGCAGCAGTTACTACGGATAACGACAAACTCCAGGTCCTCCATGCGAGGGTAAGCGACACTGTCTACCTCGCGATTCGTGCGGCCACCACTTACCCGAGGGCCCTCGAGCTCTTGAAAAAGCGATACACGAGACCACCCAACGAGATCCACGCTCGTTACCTCCTCGCTACACGACGTCGGCAGTCGGGCGAAACCATGGAGGACTACGCCAATGAGCTCTTGCAGCTTGCCAGGGGCTGCGACTGCAAAGCTGTGTCGGCTGAGCAGTACATGTACGACCTCGCCCGAGATGCGTTTGTAGCAGGGGTAGGGTCTTCGTACATCCGGCTCAAGCTGTTGGAGAAAGGGAATCTCAACCTGACCCAAGCGATGGAGATGGCTGAGATGCTGGAGGCAGCGTCGAAAAGCTTGGCTCTGTACCCCGAAGACCACGTGGAGACAACGTGGCAGGAGCAGGCACAAATCCCTCCTCGCCCCACGGGCTCGCGCTCCCATATCGACCCGACGACGGCGGCAGCCCCAGGCGGCCCGCGGTGCTATTTTTGCGGAGGAGCCAAGCATCCACGGCAACAGTGTCCTGCTAAAACGGTGATCTGCAATCAATGTGGTAAAAAGGGGCACTACGCGAAAGTCTGCAGATCGAAGCCCAAGAACGGCAGTGCAGCCTGTGACCCTCCAGAACGGAGGCAATCTCCATCGGCGTCGCAGTATCCACGAGGTCCGACCACGTGCGAATCCAGGACGACGCCATTGTGGCTGGCGGAGGAGGAGGATGACCACCAGGAGTCGCTACGCTTGGCGCCCTCACCCACGTGCGATTCATGGGGGCGGCCATCTTGGTCGACGACGACCAGGAGCGACCAGCAGGGGTCCTCAGCATCAACCTCGGCTGCCTGCAGTGACGTCCAAGGGCCAACGGTGGCGTCGATCACCCTGGACCAGGCTAAGCACCACAGGCTTGACTGTTCAATGATGAACATTAAGGTAAATGGTCGTACTGTGTATTGTCTGTTTGACAGTGGGAGCACCGAGAGTTTTATTCACCCTGACACTGCAAAGAGGTGTGGACTCCGGGTTCTACCTGCCAAACAGACAATTTCTATGGCATCACGGTCCCGGTCTGTACCGATCCAAGGACGTTGTGTGGTAACTCTGGAGGTGCAGGGCACAATTTACGAGCGATACAGGCTCCTTGTGTTGCCGCATCTTTGCGCGCCAATTCTCCTGGGACTAAACTTTATGGTCCACATGAAGAGTGTGATCCTACAGTACGGTGGGCCACTCCCTTCGCTGGCAGTAGGGAATCAGCCGCAGCCTCCAAATCGTCCAAAGCGCCCCGCATGCAATCTTTCCACACTAAAGATCACCACACCCTCTTTATTTAAGAATCTGGTACCAGGCTGCAAGCCCATCGCTACTAAAAGTAGGCGTTACAGCGCTGAAGACCGGATCTTCATCAGATCTGAGGTTCAGCGGCTCCTCAAAGAAGGGATCATACAGTCCAGCGTTAGTCCGTGGAGAGCACAGGTCGTGGTGGTTAAAAGCGGGAACAAACCCCGGATGGTCATCGACTACAGTCAGACCATTAATCGTTATACGCAGCTGGATGCGTATCCTCTCCCGCGCATATCTGATATGGTCAATCAGATTGCGCAGTACCGGGTGTTCTCCACCATAGACCTTAAGTCCGCCTACCACCAACTCCCCATCCGCCCAGAGGACCGACAATACACGGCTTTTGAGGCGGATGGTCGTCTGTATCAGTTTCTTAGGGTTCCATTTGGTGTCACCAATGGGGTCTCGGTCTTCCAGCGTGCTATGGACCGAATGGTGGACCAGAACGGGCTGCGGGCTACCTTCCCGTACCTGGATAATGTCACCATCTGCGGCCATGACCAGCAGGACCACGATACCAACCTCCAGAACTTTTTACGCACTGCATCTCGCCTGAATTTGACCTACAACAGGGAGAAGTGTGTATTCCGTACGCGCAGGTTAGCTATCCTGGGATACGTGGTGGAAAACGGGGTCATTGGCCCTGATCCAGACCGTATGCGCCCCCTTACTGAACTTCCCTTGCCCGCTAGCGCAAAAGCACTGAGGAGATGCCTCGGCTTTTTCTCTTATTATGCGCAGTGGGTCCCCAACTACGCGGACAAAGCCCGTCCGCTCATCAAGTCAACAACTTTTCCGCTCACGCCAGAGGCCCAATTGGCCTTCAAGGCTTTGAAAAGCGACATTGCGAAAGCCACGATGCACGCGGTGGATGAATCCATCCCTTTCCAGGTGGAAAGTGATGCATCGGATTTCGCCCTGGCCGCCACACTGAACCAGGCAGGCAGGCCCGTCGCGTTTTTTTCCCGCACCCTTCAAGGTCCCGAAATTCGGCATTCAGCGGTGGAGAAGGAGGCCCAGGCCATTGTGGAGGCCGTCAGACACTGGCGCCATTACCTGGCGGGGAAGCGGTTCACCCTGATCAAGGATCAGCGATCCGTGGCGTTTATGTTCAATAATACGCAGAGGGGCAAGATCAAGAATGACAAGATCTTGCGGTGGAGAATTGAGCTCTCCACCTATAATTACGATATTATGTATCGTCCAGGGAAACTCAATGAGCCCTCGGATGCCCTCTCGCGCGGAACATGCGCTACCATGCAGGAGGACCGCTTGAACGCCCTCCATAATGATCTGTGCCATCCAGGGGTCACTCGGCTCTACCACTTCATCAAAGCCCGCAACCTGCCCTACTCGGTGGAGGATGTCAGGTCAGTAACAAGAAGCTGTCGGATTTGCGCGGAATGCAAACCGCACTTTTACCAACCTGACCGGGCACAATTGGTCAAGGCCACTCGCCCCTTCGAGAGGCTGAGTGTGGATTTTAAGGGCCCCCTTCCCTCAACAGACGGGAACGTGTACTTTCTTAACATCATAGATGAGTACTCCCGGTTCCCGTTTGTTGTCCCCTGTGCGGACACGTCGACTGCCACGGTGATCAAGGCATTCCGTGATCTTTTTACCCTGTTCGGGTACCCCTGCTATATACATAGCGACAGGGGCTCGTCGTTCATGAGTAACGACTTGAGGCAATTCCTGCTCTCATACGGGATTGCCTCTAGTAGAACCACGAGTTACAACCCTAGGGGTAACGGACAGGTGGAAAGAGAGAATGCTACAGTCTGGAAGGCTGTCCTACTGGCGCTGAAGTCCAAAGGCCTTCCAGTCTCCCATTGGCAGGAGGTCCTTCCAAATGCGCTTCACTCCATTCGCTCCCTCCTGTGTACGGCAACCAATGCTACTCCCCACGAGAGGATGTTCTCATTCCCTCGGAAGTCGTCCTCGGGGATATCTTTACCAGCCTGGTTGACGTACCCAGGACCCGTCCTTCTGCGGCGACATGTAAGGGCCCGCAGGTCCGACCCCTTGGTCGAACCGGTCCACCTCCTCCACGCCAACCCTCAGTATGCCTATGTGGCATATCCTGACGGGCGAGAGGACACAGTCTCGATCCGAGACCTGGCGCCCGCAGGGGACGTAGCAACTCCTGTCGCTCCCATACCCCCTGTCACGAATCCCCTATCGCTTATTTCTTCCCCGGACGTGGCGCGGTCAGCACCGGGACCAGTGCATAACAGTTATACTCCCATGTACAGCTTGCCTGAGACTCGGAGATCGGCGCCACCACAGAAGGTACCGGGATCCACTGCACCACCGCTTCACCAGGGTCAACCGGCCCATGAGTCCTCGAGGGGACAGCCGGACGTTGTTTTGGAGAGAATGCCACCGCAGGCACCTGCTCCGGTGTCACAACCGGTGTTGAGGAGGTCACAGCGACGGTGCGGTCCTCCAGACCGTCTGGACTTGTAGATTTTTGTATATATGTAGTCTGTTTTCGCACCCCGCCGGCCTTTGTTTTCAAAGGAGGGGTGAATGTGGTGAACCATCGTTGGTTACTACTGTGGGGTTATTCCAATGTTGCTGTTGGGTTAGGGTGTTGACACTGTGGGGTTGTTATAATGTTGTTGTTGGGCTAGGGTGTTTACACTGTGGGATTAATATACCTGTGGTGGATGCTGTTCTGGCACATCCCGGTCGGGCCCCGCCTCCTGGGAGAGGTATAAGACCCTCTGCTCAGGCGGGACCCCTCCAGTCTGGAATGGTGTACTCGTGTTTAAATAGTTCCATTGTTTGTCAATAAAAGCCTTCAATCGCTGAAGCCTTGTACCTCGTGCTTGATTGTCGCGCATCACTCTGTATTCCTGTTACTCCTTCCAAAGTGAATCACCTCACACTTTTCCGCATTGAACTCCATTTGCCGCCTCTCAGCCCAGCTCTGCAGCTTATCTATGTCCCACTGTAACCTGCCACTTCCCTCCGCACTGTCTACAACTCCACTGACTTTAGTGTCATCCGGAAATTATAGACCGTAATTATAGACCGGTTAGTCTTACTTCGGTGGTTGGTAAATTGATGGAAAAGGTCCTTAGAGATGGGATTTACGACCATTTAGAAAGATGCAGATTAATCCGGGATAGTCAGCACGGATTCGTGAAGGGCAAGTCGTGCCCCAAAAACTTGATAGAATTTTTTGAGGAGGTAACTAAGTGTGTTGATGAAGGTAGGGCAGTTGATGTCATATACATGGATTTTAATAAGGCGTTTGATAAGGTCCCCCATGGTCAGCTTATGATGAAAGTGAGGAGGTGTGGGATAGAGGGAAAGTTGGCCGATTGGATAGGTAACTGGCTGTCTGATCAAAGACAGAGGGTGGTGGTCGATGGAAAATTTTCGGATTGGAGGCAGGTTGCTAGCGGAGTGCCGCAGGGATCAGTGCTTGGTCCTCTGCTCTTTGTGATTTTTATTAATGACTTAGAGGAGGGGGCTGAAGGGTGGATCAGTAAATTTGCTGATGACACCAAGATTGGTGGAGTAGTGGATGAGGTGGAGGGCTGTTGTAGGCTGCAAAGAGACATAGATAGGATGCAAAGCTGGGCTGAAAAATGGCAAATGGAGTTTAACCCTGATTCATTTTGGTAGGACTAATTTAAATGTGGGTTACAGAGTCAAAGGTAGGGTTCTGAAGACTGTGGAGGAACAGAGAGATCTTGGGGTTCATATCCACAGATCTCTAAAGGTTGCCACTCAAGTGGATAGAGCTGTGAAGAAGGCCTATATTGTGTTAGCTTTTATTAACAGGGGGTTGGAGTTTAAGAGCCGTGGGGTTATGCTGCAACTGTACAGGACCTTGGTGAGACCACATTTGGAATATTGTGTGCAGTTCTGGTCACCTCACTATAAGAAGGATGTGGAAGCGCTGGAAAGAGTGCAGAGGAGATTTACCAGGATGCTGCCTGGTTTGGAGGGTAGGTCTTATGAGGAAAGGTTGAGGGAGCTAGGGCTGTTCTCTCTGGAGCGGAGGAGGCTGAGGGGAGACTTAATAGAGGTGTATAAAATGATGAAGGGGATAGATAGAGTGAACGTTCAAAGACTATTTCCTCGGGTGGATGGAGCTATTACAAGGGGGCATAACTATAGGGTTCGTGGTGGGAGATACAGGAAGGATATCAGAGGTAGGTTCTTTGGCAGTGAGTGGTTGGGGTGTGGAATGGACTGCCTGCAGTGATCGTGGAGTCAGACACTTTAGGAACATTTAAGCGGTTATTGGATAGGCACTTGGAGCGCACCAGGATGATAGGGAGTGGGATAGCTTGATCTTGGTTTCAGATAAAGCTCGGCACAACATCGTGGGCCGAAGGGCCTGTTCTGTGCTGTACTGTTCTATGTCCTATGTAATTTACTAATCCATCCTTTTACGCCCTCATCCAGGTCATTAATAAAAATGACAAACAGCAGTGGCCCCAAAACAGATCCTTGTGGTACACCACTCATAACTGAACTCCAGAATGAATATTTCCCATCAACCACCACCCTCTGTTTTCTTACAGCGAGCCAATTCCTGATCCAAACCACTAAATCACCCTCAATCCCATGTGTCCGTATTTTCTGCAATAGCTTACCATGGGGAACCTTATCAAATGCTTTGCTGAAATCCATATACACCACATCAACCGCTTTACCCTCATCCACCTCTTTGCTCACATTCTCAAAGAACTCAATAAGGTTTGTGAGGCACGACCTACCCTTCACAAAATCGTGCTGTCTATCCCTAACCAAATTATTCCTTTCTTGGTGATTATAAATTCCTTTCCAAAACTTTGCCCACAACAGAAGTAAGGCTCACCGGTCTATAATTACCAGGGTTGTCCCTACTCCCCTTTTTGAACAAGGGGACAACACTTGCTCTCCTCCAGTCTTCTGGCACTGTTCCTGTAGACAATGATGACACAAAGATCAAAGCCAAAGGCTCTGCAATCTCCTCTCTAGCCTCCCAGAGAATCCTAGGATAAATCCCATCCGGCCCAGGGGACTTATCTATTTTTACCCTTTCCAGAATTGCTAACACCTCCTCTTTATGAACCTCAATCCCATCCAGTCCAACAGCCTGCATCTCAGTACTCCCCTCGACAACACTGTCCCACTCCTGTGTGAATACCGATGAAAAATATTCATTTAGTGCCTCTCCTATCTCTTCAGACTCCACGCAGATATGATAGATGTCTTTCACGAGTCTTTGTATTAGCTGGGTTTAGCTCAATACATGGCAATACAGAGGAAAGCCCCCAGGAAAACCCCCTTACACCACCAAACCCCATTTACCAGCACTTGGCCCATAGCCCGGAATGTTACGTGCGAAGTTCTCGTTCAGGTTTTTTTTAAAGGATGTGAGGCATCCCGCCTCCACCACCCTCCCAGGCAGCGCATTCCAGACCATCACCACCCTCTGCGTAGAACATAGAATCCAACAGTGCAGAAGGAGACCACTCGGGCCATCGAATTTGCATCAACTCTCTGACAGAGCATCCCACCCAGGCACCACCCCATAACCCCATGAATCCACTCCACTCATTCCTCTAACCTACACATCTTGGGGCAATAAGGAGCAATGTACCAAACCACCTAAGCTACGCATCTGTGGACTGTGGGAGGAAACCAGAGCGCCTGGAGGAAACCCACGCAGACACAGCAGAATATGCAAACTCCACACAGACAGTCACCAAGGCCAGAATTGAACCTAGGTCCCTGGCGCTGTGCCGCATCAGTGCTGAGCATGGGTAAAAATGTTTTTCCTCACATTCCTCCCTCAACCCCCCCGAAAACCTCCTGCCCCTCACTTTTAACTTGTGTCCCCTCATAACTGACCATTCAACTAAGGGGAACAACTGCTCCCTATCCACCCTGTCCATGCCCCTCATAATCTTGAAAACCTCAATCAGGTCGCCCCTCAGTCTTCTCTGCTCCAGAGAAAACAACCCAAGCCTATCCAACCTCTCTTTATAACTGAAATGCTCCATCCCAGGCAGCATCCTGGTGAATCGCCTCCGCACCCTCTCCAGTGCGTTCACATCCTTCCGATAATGTGGCGACCAGAACTGCACACAGTGCTCCAGCTGTGGCCTCACCAAAGTTCTAAACAACTCCATCATGACCTCTCTGCTTTTGTAATCTATACCCTGATTGATAAAGGCGAGTGTGCCACATGCATTTTTCACCACCCTATTAACCTGCTTTTCCACCTTCAGGGATCTGTGGACAAACACACCAAGGTCCCTTTGTTCCACAGAACTTCCTTGTGTCATGTGGTTCATGGAACATTTTCTTGTCAAATTACTCTTCCAAAGTGCATCACCTCATACTTTTCAGGGTTAAATTCTATCTGCCCATTTGACCATTCCGTCTATACCTTCTTGGAGCCCAAGGCACCCAATCTCATTGTTAACCAGCCGGCCAATCTTAGTCTCTTCGCAAACTTGCTAAACCTACCCCCCCAACATAGTCATCTATGTCACTTATATAAATAGAGACTAGAAGCAGGAGGAGGCCATTCAGCCCTTCAAATCTGCTCTGCCATTCACTTTGATCATGGCTGATCATCAAATTCAAAATCCTGATCCCCCCTTCCCCCCATATCCCTCGATCCCTTTAACCCCAAGAGCGATATCTAATTTTTTCTTTAAATCACACAATGTTTTGGCCTCAGCTACTTTCTGTGGGAGTGAATTCCACACATTCACCACCCTCTGGGTGAAGAAATTTCTCCTCACCTCAGTTCTAAAAGGTTTATTCCTTATGGAACAGTACAGCACGATGTTGTGCCGAGCTTTGTCTGAAACCCAGATCAAGCTATTTCCTCCCTATCATCCCGAAGTACTCCATGTGCCTATCCAATAGCTTCTTAAATGTTCCTAAAGTTTCTGACTCCACTATCCCTGCAGGCAGTCTATTCCACACCCCAACCACTCTCTGAGTAAAAAACCTACCTCGGACATCCTTCCTATATCTCCCACCATGAACCCTATAGTTATGCCCCCTAGTTACCGCTCCATTCACCCTATCTATCCCGCTCATCATCTTATAAACCTCTATCAAGTCTCCTCTCAACCTCCTCCGCTCCAAAGAGAAAAGCCCAAGTTCCCTCAACCTTTCCTCATAAGACCTACCCTCCAAACCAGGCAGCATCCTGGTAAATCTCCTTTGCACTCTTTCCAGTGTCTCCACATCCTTCTTGTAGTGAGGTGACCAGAACTGCACACAATACTCCAACTGTGGTCTCACCAAGGTCCTGTACAGTTGCAGCATAACCCCACGGCTCTTAAACTCAAACCCCCTGTTAATGAACGCCAACACACTATAGGCCTTCTTCACGGCTCTATCCACTTGAGTGGCAACCTTCAGAGTTCTATGGATATGAACCCCAAGATCTCTCTGTTCCTCCACATTCTTCAGAACCCTACCTTTGACCCTGTAATCCACATTTAAATTTGTCCTACCAAAATGAATCACCTCGCATTTGTCAGGGTTAAACTCCATTTGCCATTTTTCAGCCCAGCTCTGCATCCTATCTATATCTCTTTGCAGCCTACAACAGCCCTCCATCTCATCCACTACTCCACCAATCTTGGTGTCATCAGCAAATTTACTGATCCACCCTTCAGCCCCCTCCTCCAAGTCATTTATAAAAATTACAATAGCAGAGGACCAAGCACTGATCCCTGTGGCACTCCGCTGGTAACCGGTTTCCAGTCCGATAATTTTCCATCCACCACCACCCTCTGTCTTCTGTTAGATATGATGTGGAGATGCCGGCGTTGGACTGGGGTAAACACAGTAAGAAGTTTAACAACACCAGGTTAAAGTCCAACAGGTTTATTTGGTAGCAAAGGCCACACAAGCTTTCGGAGCTCTAAGCCCCTTCTTCAGGTGAGTGGGAATTCTGTACACAAACAGAGCATATAAAGACACAAACTCAACCGGGATATTGGGTTCATGTCCCACTATTTGTAACCCCCACAGAGTTTCACTGGCTGTCTTGTCTGGAGACAATACACATCTTTTTAGCCTGTCTTGATGCTCTCTCCACTCATGTTGTTTTGTTTCTTAAAGACTTGATTAGTTGTAAGTATTCGCATTCCAACCATTATTCATGTAAATTGAGTTTGTGTCTTTATATGCTCTGTTTGTGAACAGAATTCCCACTCACCTGAAGAAGGGGCTTGGAGCTCCGAAAGCTTGTGTGGCTTTTGCTACCAAATAAACCTGTTGGACTTTAACCTGGTGTTGTTAAACTTATTCTGTTAGATAGCCAGTTACCTATCCAATCGGCCAAACTTCCCTCTATCCCACACATCCTTACTTTCTTCATAAGCCGACCGTGGGGGACTTTATCAAACGCCTTACTAAAATCCATGTGTATGACATCCTCAAACTATGACCACTAATTCTCGACTCCCCCACCATCCAGAACATTCTTTCTGAATCTACCCTGTCTAACCCTGTTAGAATTGTATAAGTTTCTATGAGATCCCCTCTCACTCTTCTAAACTCGTGAATATAATCCTTACCGACTTAACCTCTCCTCATATGACAGACCTGCCATCCCAGGAATCAGCCTCGCAAACCTTAGCACACAATACTCCAGGTGTGGCCTCAGCAACACCCTATACAAATGTTGGTCTGAGGAATGGGATGATCTCCTACGGGGCTGCTTGGGGTCAGTGGACTGGTCAGTATTTAAAAACTCAGCGACCAGCCTGAACGAGTACACCACTACAGTAACTGACTTCATTAGTAAGTGTGTAGAAGACTGTGTGCCAAAGAAGCAAATCCGTGTGTTTCCCAACCGGAAACCATGAATGAACAGGGATATCCACTGGGCTTGCTGAAGTCCAGGTCTGAGGTGTTCAAGTCAGGTGACACTGATCTATACAAGAAAGACAGATACGATCTAAGGAGATCCATCAAAGATGCCAAAAGCCGGTACCGGACCAAGCTGGAGTCCCAGGCTCGCCACACTGACCCCACCAACTATGGCAAGGTCTACAAGACATAACAGGCTACAAGATGAAGGCTTGTAAACTCACTGGCTCCAACGCACCTCTACCTGACGAGCTCAATGCATTCTACGCCTGTTTTGAGCAAGAGTCAGTGAGAGCTTGCCCTGGAAGGCCTGGATGAATCTATATCTGAGGTCATCATTGTAGATGTCAGAGCAGCTTTCTCAAAGGTCAACCCATGGAAAGCAACTGGCCCGGATGGGGTACCCAGACGAGCACTCAGATCCTGCGCGGATCAGCTGGCGGGGATATTCGCAGACATCTTCAATCTCTCTTTACAACAAGCTGAGGTCTCTATCTGCTTCAAGAAATCGACCATCATCCCAGTACCAAAGAAAAGCCAGACAGCATGCCTTAATGACTATCAGCCAGCGGCTCTGACATCCATCATTATGAAGTGCTCCGAAAGGATAGTCAAGGCACGAATCAATTCCAGCCTCCTGTACTACCTGGGATCCACTACACCACCGCAACAGGTCCACAGCAGACGTCATCTCCCTGGCCCTGCACTCAACCCTGGAACACCGAGATAGCAAGGACACCTGTGTCAGACGCCTATTTATTGACTACAGCTCAGCCTTCAACACCATCATTCCCACAAAACTCATCTCCAAACTCCATGGCCTGGGCCTCTGCTCCTCCCTCTGCGACTGGATCCTAAACTCACAGACCACAATCAGTAAGGATAGACAACAACACCTCCTCCACGATCATTCTCAACACCGGTGCCCCACAAGGCTGTGTTCTCAGCCCCTTACTAGACTCCTTATACACCTATGACTGTGCGGCCAAATTCCCCTCTAATTCGATTTTCAAGTTTGCTGATGACACCACCGTAGTGGGTCGGATCTGAAACAATGATGAGACAGAGTACAGGAATGAGATAGAGAATCTGGTGAACTGGTGCGGCAACAATAATCTCTCCCTCAATGTCAACAAAATGAAGGAGATAGTCATCGACTTCAGGAAGCGTAAAGGAGAACATGCTCCTGTCTACATCAATGGGCATGAAGTAGAAAGGGTCGAGAGCTTCAAGTTTTTAGGTGTCCAGATCGCCAACAACCTGTCCTAGTGCCGACACTATAGTTAAGAAAGCCCACCAACGCCTCTACTTTCTCAGAAGACTAAGGAAATTTGCCATGTCAGCTACGACTCTCACCAACTTTTACAGATGCACCATAGAAAGCATTCTTTCTGGTTGTATCACAGCTTGGTATGGCTCCTGCTCTGCCCGAGACCGCAAGGTACTACAAAGATCGTGAATGTAGCCCAATCCATCATGCAAACCAGCCTCCCATCCAGTGACTCTGTCGAGAACCATAGAAAAACATAGAAAATTACAGCTCAGAAACAGGCCTTTTGGCCCTTCTTGTCTGTGCCGAACCATTTTATGCCTAGTCCCACTGACCTGCACTTGGACCATATCCCTCCACACCCCTCTCATCCATGAACCCGTCCAAGTTTTTCTTAAATGTTAAAAGTGACCCCGCATTTACCACTTTATCTACACTTGCCTACACTTGCCGCTGCCTCGGCAAAGCAGCCAGCATAATTAAGGACCCCACGCACCCCGGATATTCTCTCTTCCACCTTCTTCCTTTGGGAAAAAGATACAAAAGTCTGAGGTCACGTACCAACCGACTCAAGAACAGCTTCTTCCCTGCTGCTGTCAGACTTTTGAATGGACCTACCTCGTATTAAGTTGATATTTCTCTACACCCTAGCTATGACTGTATAGCGCGCATGAAACAATACTTTTCACTGTATACATGTGACAAGAATAAATCAAATCAAAATTGCAGCAAAACATCCCTATCCCTGTACTCAAATCCTCTCGCTATGAAGGCCAACATACCATTTGCCTTCTTTACTGCCTGCTGTACCTGCACGCTTACTTTCAGCGACTGATGCACGAGGACTCCAAGGTCTCGCTGAGTATCCACCTCTCTCAATGTACACCCATTCAAGTAATATAGCATTCAAGTAATCTCATAGCAGGAAGGGCTCGCCTCTTAGTGAGCAATTAGTGGAGGGGTCACCTGTGGTTGTCCCCCTCAAAAACAAGTATATTGTTTTGGATAGTGTGGAGGAGGATGACTCTCCAGGGGTAAGCCACAGTGACCAGGTGATGTGCTACTCAAACACGAGGCCTGAAGCTCAGTAAATGAAAGGCTTTTATTTACTGTAATGAAGCTGCCAGAACTTATATACACTATCCCAGACTGAAGGGGTCCCGGCCAGAGCAGGGACTCTTATACCTCTCCCAGGAGGCGGAGCCGGACTGGGATGTGCCACAACACTACAGTACAAAGGTGTAACAACCCCACCCTAACCCCAACAGCAACAATAGCACAACCCAACAGTAACATATGTACATCCTTGTAGTACTGGCCAGCCCCTGGGAGCTGGCCCTTCGGCCCACGATGTTGTGCCGAGCTTTATCTGAAACCAAGATCAAGCTATCCCACTCCCTATCATCCTGGTGTGCTCCATGTGCCTATCCAATAACCACTTAAATGTTTCTAAAGTGTCTGACTCCACTATCACTGCAGGCAGTCCATTCCACACCCCAACCACTCTCTGCGTAAAGAACCTACCTCTGATATCCGTCCTGTATCTCCCACCACGAACCCTATAGTTATGCCCCCTTGTAATAGCTCCATCCACCCGAGGAAATAGTCTTTGAACATTCACTCTATCTATCCCCTTCATCATTTTATACACCTCTATTAAGTCTCCCCTCAGCCTCCTCCGCTCCAGAGAGAACAGCCCTAGCTCCCTCAACCTTTCCTCATATGACCTACCCTCCAAACCAGGCAGCATCCTGGTAAATCTCCTCTGCACTCTTTCCAGCGCTTCCACATCCTTCTTATAGTGAGGTGACCAGAACTGCACACAATATTCCAAATGTGGTCTCACCAATGAGAGGGATTAGGAGAGCAATAGTGGTGGGGGACGCGTCGGTTAGGGGCACGGACAGGTGATTCTGTGGGTGCGAACGGGACTCCAGGATGGCAGTCTACCTGGCACGGTAGCACAGTGGTTAGCACTGCTGCTTCACAGCAGGGACCCGGGTTCGATTCCCGGCTTGGGTCACTGTCTGTGTGGAGTTTGCACATTCTCCTCGTGTCTGCATGGGTTTCCTCCGGGTGCTCCGGTTTCCTCCCACAGTCCAAAGATGTGCGGGTTAGGTTGATTGGCCATGCTAAAATTGCCCCTTAGTGTCCTGGGATGCATAGATTAGAGGGATTAGCAGGTAAAATATGTAGGGATATGGGGGTAGGGCCTGGGTGGGATTGTGGTCGGTGCAGACTCGATGGGCCGAATGGCCTCTTTCTGTACTGTAGGGTTTCTATGTTTCTATGTTTCTACCTACCTGGTGCTGGGGTACTGGATGTCTCCGAGCGGATAGGAGGCATATTAAAAGGGGAGGATAAAGAAACGGATGTCATTGTACACATTGGTGCAAATGATGTAGATAGGAAGAGCAGGGGGATCCTACGATAGCAATTTAGGGAGTTGGGAAATAGGCTAAAAAGTAGGGCCTCCAGGGTGGCCATCTCTGGGTTGCTCCCAATGCCTCGTGCCAGTGAGGCGAAGAATAGGGAGTTAGTACAATTGAATGCATGGCTAAAGGACTGGTCCAGAAGGGAGGGCTTCATTTTCCTGGATCACTGGGAAGTTTTCAAGAGAGGAGGGCACCTGTACAAGAAGGACGGGTCACAACTAAATTGGAAGGGCACGAATATCCTGGCTGGGACTTCTGCTAGTGCAGTTTGGGTGGGTTTAAACTAATATGGCAGGGGGGTGGGGATCAAAAAATTAGGTCTACAAGTGTAGAGGCTGGGGACGAGCTTGGGGCCAGGACAAGGCTGGCAAAGAAGAAGAGCACTCTGGGGGAGGATGACCTCACTGGGCCTGGAGGTCTGGAGTGCATCTACTTCAATGCAAGGAGCATAGCAGGTAAGACAGACGAACTTAGAGCCTTAATGCTTACGAGGAATTTGGATGTGGTTGCGGTGACAGAGACTTGGTTGAAAGAGGGACAGGACTGGTAACTGAATATTCCGGGGTACAAGTGTTTTAGGCGAGACAGAGGAGGGACCAAAACAGGTAGGGGAGTAGCAGTATTAGTTCGAGAGCATATTACAGCGGTGCAGAGGGAGGACAATTCAGAGGGGTCATGTAACGAGTCACTGTGGGTGGAGCTCAGAAACAGGAAGGGTGCAGTCACTATGTTGGGGGTATACTACAGGCCCCCCAACAGCCCAAGGGAAGTGGAAGAATGGATATGTCAGGAGATACTGGATAGGTGCAGGAAAAATAGGGTTGTAGTAGTGGGAGACTTCAATTTCCCTGGTATAGACTGGAAATCGCTGAGAGCAGGGACTCTGGATGGGGAGGAATTTGTAAAATGTGTACAGGAAGGTTCTTTGGAACAATATGTAGACAGCCCGACTAGAGAGGGGGCTATACTGGACCTAGTACTGGGGAATGAGCCCGGTCAGGTCTTCAAAGTTTCAGTAGGGGAACATGTGGCAAATAGTGACCACAATTCTGTTAGCTTTAGGATAGTGATGGAAAAGGATGAGTGGTGTCCCAGGGGTAAGGTGTTGAATTGGGGGAAGGCTAACTTTAGTGGGATTAGGCAGAAATTGGCAGCTGTTGATTGGGAGAGGCTGTTTGAGGGTAAATCCACATCTGGCATGTGGGAGTCTTTTAAGGAACAGTTGTTCGGGCTGCAGGATAGGCATGTGCCTGTAAAAAGGATAGGAAGGGTAGGATTCGAGAACCGTGGATAACCAGGGAAATTGAGGGACTGGTCAAAAAGAAAAGAGAGGCATACGTTAGGTCCAGGCAGCTAAAAACGGAGGGAGCTCTGGAGGAATACAAAGAAAGTAGGAAAGAACTCAAACGAGGAATTCGAAGGGGAAATAGGGGTCACGAAATGTCCTTGGCAGACAGGATTAAGGAGAATCCCAAGGCATTTTATTCATACGTTAGGAACAAAAGGGTTGTCAGGGAAAAAATCGGACCGCTCAGGAACAAAAGTGGGGAATTATGCTTAGAGCCCAAAGAAGTAGGGAATATCCTAAATGAATACTTTGCGTCGGCATTCACAAAGGTGAAGGATGTGTTGACTGGGAGTGTCTCGGAGGGGAGTGTTGAACCGTTGGAGAAAATCTCCATCACAAGGGAGGAAGTGTTCGGTTTTTTAGGGAATATAAAGACTGACAAATCCCCAGGGCCTGATGGAATCTATCCAAGGCTGCTCAGGGAGACGAGAGATGAAATCGCTGGGCCTCTGACACAAATCTTTGTCTCGTCACTGGACACAGGTGAGGTCCCAGAGGATTGGAGGATAGCTAATGTGGTCCCGTTATTTAAGAAGGGTAGGAAGGATAAACCGGGAAACTATAGGCCGGTGAGCTTGACGTCCGTGGCAGGGAAGTTGTTGGAGAGGATTCTTAGAGATAGGATGTATGCGCATTTAGAAAGGAATAAACTCATTAACGATAGCCAGCATGGTTTTGTGAGAGGGAGATCATGCCTCACTAACCTGGTGGAGTTTTTTGAAGAAGTGACTAGAATGGTTGACGAGGGAAGGGCCGTGGATGTCATCTATATGGACTTTAGTAAAGTGTTTGACAAAGTACCTCATGGTAGGTTGGTGCAGAAGGTTGGATTTCATGGGATAAAGGGGGAGGTAGCTAGATGGGTGGAGAACTGGCTTGGTCACAGAAGACAGAGGGTGGTAGTGGAAGGGTTTTTTTCCGGCTGGAGGCCTGTGACTAGTGGTGTTCCGCAGGGCTCTGTATTGGGACCTCTGCCACTTCCCTCTGCACTGTCTACAACTCCACTGACTTTAGTGTCATCCGCAAATTTACTAACCCATCCTTCTACGCCCTCATCCAGGTCATTAATAAAAATGACAAACAGCAGTGGCCCTAAAACAGATCCTTGCGGTACACCACTAGCAACTGAACTCCAGGATGAATATTTTCCATCAACCACCACCCTCTGTTTTCTTACAGCCAGCCAATTCCTGATCCAAACCACTAAATCACCCTCAATCCCATGTGTCTGTTATGTGGGACCTTGTTGAAAGCCTTCTGAAAGTCTAATTAAACCACATCCACTGGTTCTCCTCCGTCAACTGTACTGGTTACATCCTCAATGGATTCTAATAGGTTCGTCAAGCATGATTTCCCTTTTGTAAATCCATGCTGACTTTGTCTGATTCTACCACTGCCTTCTAAATGCTGAGTTATGAAATCCTTGATAAAAGACTCTGGAACAAAGAACAGTACAGCACAGGAACTGGCCTTTCAGCCCTCCAAGCCTATGCTGATGATGCCTGCCTAAACTAAAACCATATGCACTTATGGAGTCTGTATCCTTCCATTTGCATCCTATTCATGTATTTGTCTAGATGCCCTTAAATGCCGCTATCGTACCCGCTCCCACCCCCTCCCCGGGCAGCGCGTTCCAGACATTCACCACCCCTTGTGTATATAAAAAAAAGAATTTGCCTCGAACATCTCTAAACTTTTCCCCACGCACCTTAAACCTGTGCCCCCTCGTAACTGACTCTTCCATCCTGGGAAAAAGCTTCTAACTATCCACTCTGTCCATGCCCCTCATAATCTTGTAGGCTTCTATCAGGTCTCCCCTCAACCTCCATCGTTCCAGTGAGAACAAACCAAGTTTCTCCAATCTCTCCTCATAACTAATGCCCTCCATACCAGGCAACATCCTGGTAAATCTTTTCTGTACCCTCTCCAAAGCCTCCACATCCTTCTGGTAGTGTGGCGACCAGAATTGAACACTATATTCCAAGTGCGGCCTCACTAAGGTTCTATAAAGCGTCAACATGACTTGCCAATTTTTAAACTCAATACCCCGGCCGATGAAGGCAAGCATGCCGTATGCCTTCTTGACTACCTTCTCCACCTGCATTGCCACTTTCAGTGATCGTTGGGCATGTACTCCCAGATCAGGGCATGGACAGAGTGGATAGACAAAAGCTTTTTCCCAGGGTGGAAGAGTCAATTACTCGGGGGCACAGGTTTAAGGTGTGAGGGGCAAGGTTTAAAAGAGATGTACGAGGCAGGTTTTTTACTCAGAGGGTGGTGGGTGCCTGGAACTCGTTGCCGGGGGAGGGAGTGGAAGCGGATACGGTAGTGACTTTTAAGGGGCGTCTTGACAAATACATGAATAGGATAGGAATAGAGCGATATGGTCCCCGGAAGGGGAGGGGGTTTTAGTTCAGTCAGGCAGCATGGTCGGTGCAGACTTGGAGGGCCGAAGGGCCTGTTCCTGTGCTGTAATTTTCTTTCTTCTTTGTTATCTCTCTGCCTGTCAGTACTCCGAAGTGTTCTACCATTTACTGTATAATTCCTACATGCATTGGACCTTCCAAAATGCATCATCTTACATTTGTCAGGATTAAATTCCATCTGCCATTTCTCTGCCCAAGTCTCCAACCGGTCTATATCTTGCTGTATCCTCCAACAATCCTCTTCACAACTTGACTAATTTTTGTGTCATCTACGAACTTACTAATCAGACCAGCTACATTTTCCTTCAAATCATTTATATATACTACGACCAACAAAAGTTCCAGAACTGATCCCTGTGGAACACCGCTAGACACAGCGTTCCAATCAGAAAATCACCCCTCTACTGCTACCCTCTGTCTTCTATGGCCAAGATGTGGAGATGCCGGCTTTGGACTGGGGTAAACACAGTAGAAGTCTCACAACACCAGGTTAAAGTCCAACAGGTTTATTTGATAGCAAAAGCCACAAGCTTTCAGAGTGCTGCTCCTTCATAGGTGAGTGGGAATTCTGTTCACAAACAGGGCATATAAAGACACAAACCCAATTTACAAAATAATGGTTGGAATGCAAGTCTTGCCTGGGCTTGGAAAATCTCATGAACTGTCCTGGCTGGACTCTATACACATCTCTTTAACCTGTGCTTAACCCTCTCTCCACTCACATTGTCTGTACCTTTAACATCATCTCACATGAGAACACCATCCACCAGGTACACGGTACATACACTTGCAACTCGGCCAACGTTGTCTACCTGATACGCTGCAGGAAGGGATGTCCCGAGGCATGGTACATTGGGGAGACCATGCAGATGCTACGACAGCGGATGAATGAACACCGCTCGACAATCACCAGGCAAGAGTGTTCTCTTCCTGTTGGGAAACACTTCAGCGGTCACGGGCATTCGACCTCTGATCTTCAGGTAAGCGTTCTCCAAGGCGGCCTTCACGACACACGACAGTCGCTGAGCAGAAACTGATAGCCAAGTTCCGCACACATGACAGCCTCAACCGGGATCTTGGGTTCATGTCACATTATCTGTAATCCCCACGACTTGCCTGGGTTTGCAAAATCTCACTAACTGTCCTGGCTAGACTCAATACACATCTCTTTAACCTGTGCTTAACCCTCTCTCCACTCACATTGTCTGTACCTTTAAGACTTGATTACCTGTAAAGACTCGCATTCCAACCATTATTTTGTAAATTGAGTTTGTGTCTTTTATATGCCCTGTTTGTGAAAAAAACAGTAGTGGGAACTTGTGTATGGAGTCAGTAGAGATAGGCGAGGTGATGAATGAATACTTTTCTTCAGTGTTCACCAAGGAGAGGGGCCATGTTTTTGAGGAAGAGAAGGTGTTACAGGCTAATAGGCTGGAGGAAGTAGATGTTCGGAGGGAGGATGTCTTGGCAGTTTTGAATAAACTGAAGGTCGATAAGTCCCCTGGGCCTGATGAAATGTATCCTAGGATTCTGTGGGAGGCAAGGGATGAGATTGCAGAGCCTTTGGCGTTGATCTTTGGGTCCTCGCTGTCCACGGGGATGGTGCCAGAGGACTGGAGAATGGCGAATGTTGTTCCTCTGTTTAAGAAAGGGAATAGAAATGACCCTGGTAATTATAGACCGGTTAGTCTTACTTCGGTGGTTGGTAAATTGATGGAAAGGGTCCTTAGGGATGGGATTTACGACCATTTAGAAAGATGCGGATTAATCCGAGATAGTCAGCACGGATTCGTGAAGGGCAAGTCGTGCCTCACAAATTTGATAGAATTTTTTGAGGAGGTAACTAAGTGTGTTGATGAAGGTAGGGCAGTTGATGTCATATACATGGATTTTAGTAAGGCGTTTGATAAGGTCCCCCATGGTCGGCTTATGATGAAAGTGAGGAGGTGTGGGATAGAGGGAAAGTTGGCCGATTGGATAGGTAACTGGCTGTCTGACCGAAGACAGAGGGTGGTGGTCGATGGAAAATTTTCGGATTGGAGGCAGGTTGCTAGCGGTGTGCCGCAGGGATCAGTGCTTGGTCCTCTGCTCTTTGTGATTTTTATTAATGACTTAGAGGAGGGGGCTGAAGGGTGGATCAGTAAATTTGCTGATGACACCAAGATTGGTGGAGTAGTGGATGAGGTGGAGGGCTGTTGTAGGCTGCAAAGAGACATAGATAGGATGCAAAGCTGGGCTGAAAAATGGCAAATGGAGTTTAACCCTGATAAATGTGAGGTGATTCATTTTGGTAGGACAAATTTAAATGTGGATTACAGGGTCAAAGGTAGGGTTCTGAAGACTGTGGAGGAACAGAGAGATCTTGGGGTCCATATCCACAGATCTCTAAAGGTTGCCACTCAAGTGGATAGAGCTGTGAAGAAGGCCTATAGTGTGTTAGCTTTTATTAACAGGGGGTTGGAGTTTAAGAGCCGTGGGGTTATGCTGCAACTGTACAGGACCTTGGTGAGACCACATTTGGAATATTGTGTGCAGTTCTGGTCACCTCACTATAAGAAGGATGTGGAAGCGCTGGAAAGAGTGCAGAGGAGATTTACCAGGATGCTGCCTGGTTTGGAGGGTAGGTCATATGAGGAAAGGTTGAGGGAGCTAGGGCTGTTCTCTCTGGAGCGGAGGAGGCTGAGGGGAGACTTAATAGAGGTGTATAAAATGATGAAGGGGATAGATAGAGTGAACGTTCAAATACTATTTCCTCGGGTGGATGGAGCTATTACAAGGGGGCATAACTATAGGGTTCGTGGTGGGAGATACAGGACGGATATCAGAGGTAGGTTCTTTACGCAGAGAGTGGTTGGGGTGTGGAATGGACTGCCTGCAGTGATAGTGGAGTCAGACACTTTAGAAACATTTAAGCGGTTATTGGATAGGCACATGGAGCACACCAGGATGATAGGGAGTGGGATAGCTTGATTTTGGTTTCAGATAAAGCTCGGCACAACATCGTGGGCCGAAGGGCCTGTTCTGTGCTGTACTGTTCTATGTTCTATGTTCTATGTAAAACCCCACTTACCTGATGAAGGATTTGCGCTCCAAAAGCTAGTGGCTTTTGCTACCAAATAAATCTGTTGGACTTTTAACCTGGTGTTGTGAGACCTCTTACTGTTATTCTATGGCCAAGCCAGTTCAGTATCATTCTTGCCAGCTCTCCTCTGATCCCTTGTGACTTCACCTTTCATACCAGTCTACCATGTCAAAGGCTTTACTAAGTCCATGTATACAACATCCACTGCCTTTCCCTCATCCATCATCTTTGTCATTTCCGTGAAGAAGGCCTATAGTGTGTTAGCGTTTATTGACAGGGGGTTTGAGTTTAAGAGCTGTGGGGTTATGCTGCAACTGTACAGGACCTTGGTGAGACCACATTTGGAATATTGTGTGCAGTTCTGGTCACCTCACTATAAGAAGGATGTGGAAGCGCTGGAAAGAGTGCAAAGGAGATTTACCAGGATACTCCCTGGTTTGGAGGGTAGGTCTTATGAGGAAAGGTTGAGGGAGCGAGGGCTTTTCTCTTTAGAGCGGAGGAGGTTGACGGGCGACTTAATAGAGATTTATAAGATGATAAGGGGGATAGCATTTAGACAGTTACATAGGTACGATGTGTATAGAGGGATATGGGCCAAATGAGGGCAATTGGGACTAGCTTAGGGGTTTTAAAAAAACAGCGGCATGGACAAGTTGGGCCGAAGGACCTGTTTCCATGCTGTAAACCTCTATGACTCTATGACTCTGACTCAGAGTTTCTATAGATATATGAAGAGAAAGAGGTTGGTGAAAATAAATGTAGGTCCCCTACAAACAGAAACAGGGGAATGTATAATAGGGGACAAAGAAATGACTGAGCAACTGAATACCATGGTAGGCTTCTGCAGAAAATGCAGATGTATGGGATTGGGGGTGATCTAGGAAATTGGATCAGGAATTGGCTAGCGGATAGGAAACAGAGGGTGGTGGTTGATAGTAAATATTCATCATGGAGTGCGGTTACAAGTGGTGTACCTCAGGGATCTGTTTTGGGGCCACTGCTGTTTGTAATATTTATTAATGATCTGGATGAGGGTATAGTTGGGTGGATTAGCAAATTTGCTGATGACACCAAAGTCGGTGGTGTGGTAGACAGTGAGGAAGGGTGTCGTAGTTTGCAGGAAGACTTAGACAGGTTGCAAAGTTGGGCCGAGAGGTGGCGGATGGAGTTTAATGCGGAGAAGTGTGAGGTAATTCACTTTGGTAGGAATAACAGATGTGTTGAGTATAGGGCTAACGGGAGGACTTTGAATAGTGTGGAGGAGCAGAGGGATCTAGGTGTATGTGTGCATAGATCCCTGAAAGTTGGGAATCAAGTAGATAAGGTTGTTAAGAAGGCATATGGTGTCTTGGCGTTTATTGGTAGGGGGATTGAATTTAGGAGTCGTAGCGTTATGTTGCAACTGTACACAACTCTGGTGCGGCCGCACTTGGAGTACTGTGTGCAGTTCTGGTCCCCACATTACAGGAAGGATGTGGAGGCTTTGGAGAGGGTGCAGAGGAGGTTTGCCAGGATGTTGCCTGGTATGGAGGGGAGATCCTATGAGGAGAGGCTGAGGGATTTGGGATTGTTTTCGCTGGAAAGGCGGCGGCTAAGAGGGGATCTTATTGAAACATATAAGATGATTAGAGGTTTAGATAGGGTGGATAGTGATAGCCTTTTTCCTCTGATGGAGAAATCCAGCACGAGGGGGCATGGCTTTAAATTGAGGGGGGGTAGTTATAGAACCGATGTCAGGGGTAGGTTTTTTACCCAGAGGGTGGTGAGGGATTGGAATGCCCTGCCAGCATCAGTTGTAAATGCGCCTAGTTTGGGGGCGTTTAAGAGATCCGTAGATAGGTTCATGGACGAAAAGAAATTGGTTTAGGTTGGAGGGTCACAGTTTTTTTTTTTAACTGGTCGGTGCAACATCGTGGGCCGAAGGGCCTGTTCTGCGCTGTAATGTTCTATGTTCTATGTTCTACTTTGGTTCTGTCTTCACAAAAGAGGACACAAATCAGATACCAGAAATGTTGGAGAATGCAAGATTTAGTGAGAGGGAAGAACTGATTTGATTTGATTTGATTTTTTGATTTGATTTATTATTGTCACATGTATTAACATACAGTGAAAAGTATTATTTCTTGCGCGCTGTACAGGCAAAACATACCGTTCATAGAGAAGGAAAGGAGAGAGTGCAGAATGTAGTGTTACAGTCTAGGCTGTAGAGAAAGATCAACTTAATACGAGGCAAGTCCAATCTGACAGCAGCAGGAAAGAAGCTATTCTTGAGTCGGTTGGTACGTGTCCTCACACTTTTCTATCTTTTACCCAAAGGAAGAAGGTTAGTTAAGAAAGAGAGAATGTCCGGGGTGTGTGGGGTCCTTAATTATGCTGGCTGCTTTGCCTCGGCAGCGGGAAGTGTAGATAGAGTCAATGGATGGGAGGCTGGTTTGAGTGATGGACTGGGCTTCGTTCACAACCTTTTGTAGGGAGACCAATATCAATAGAGAGAGAAATGGTGCTGGGAAAGTTGATGGGACTGAAGGTGGAATCCCCAGAGCCTGATAATCTACATCCCAGAGTACTTAAGGAAGCGGCTCTGGAAATAGTGGATGCATTGGTGGCCATCTTCCGATTCCCATAACTCCACATATTTACCCTGCTAATCCCTTGACTTTAGGGTCAATTTAGCATGGGCAATCAACCTAACCCACACACCTTTGGGAGGAAACCGGAGCACCCGGAGGAAACCCACGCAGATACGAGGAGAACATGCAAACTCCACACAGACAGTGACCCGAGGCAGGAATTGAACCCGGGTCTCTGGCGCTGTGAGGCAGCAGTGCTAACCACTGTGCCACCATGCTGCCCCGGGTCCCTGGCTCTGTGAGGCAGCAGTGCTAACCACTGTGTCACCGTGCCGCCCCGGGTCCCTGGCCCTGTGAGGCAGCAGTGCTAACCACTGTGTCACCGTGCCGCCCCGGGTCCCTGGCTCTGTGAGGCAGCAGTGCTAACCGCTATGTCCACTGTGCTGCCCCGGGTCCCTGGCTCTGTGAGACAGCAGTGCTAACCACTGTGTCACCGTGCTGCCCCGGGTCCTTGGCTCTGTGAGGCAGCAGTGCTAACCACTGTGTCACCGTGCTGCCCCGGGTCCCTGGCGCTGTGAGACAGCAGTGCTAACCACTGTGTCACCATGCTGCCCCGGGTCCTTGGCACTGTGAGACAGCAGTGCTAACCACTGTGTCACCGTGCTGCCCCGGGTCCCTGGCACTGTGAGGGAGCAGTGCTAACCACTGTGTCACCGTGCTGCCCCGGGTCCCTGGCACTGTGAGGGAGCAGTGCTAACCACTGTGTCACCGTGCTGCCCCGGGTCCCTGGCACTGTGAGGGAGCAGTGCTAACCACTGTGTCACCGTGCTGCCCCGGGTCCCTGGCACTGTGAGGGAGCAGTGCTAACCACTGTGTCACCGTGCTGCCCCGGGTCCCTGGCACTGTGAGGGAGCAGTGTTAACCACTGTGTCACCGTGCTGCCCCGGGTCCCTGGCACTGTGAGGCAGCAGTGCTAACCACTGTGTCACCGTGCTGCCCCGGGTCCTTGGCTCTGTGAGGCAGCAGTGCTAACCACTGTGTCACCGTGCTGCCCCGGGTCCCTGGCACTGTGAGGGAGCAGTGCTAACCACTGTGTCACCGTGCTGCCCCGGGTCCCTGGCACTGTGAGGGAGCAGTGCTAACCACTGTGTCACCGTGCTGCCCCGGGTCCCTGGCACTGTGAGGGAGCAGTGCTAACCACTGTGTCACCGTGCTGCCCCGGGTCCCTGGCACTGTGAGGGAGCAGTGTTAACCACTGTGTCACCGTGCTGCCCCGGGTCCCTGCCACTGTGAGACAGCAGTGCTAACCACTGTGTCACCGTGCTGCCCCGGGTCCCTGGCACTGTGAGGGAGCAGTGCTAACCACTGTGTCACCGTGCTGCCCCGGGTCCCTGGCACTGTGAGGCAGCAGTGCTAACCACTGTGCCGCCCCGGGTCCCTGGCACTGTGAGGGAGCAGTGCTAACCACTGTGTCACCGTGCTGCCCCGGGTCCCTGGCACTGTGAGGGAGCAGTGCTAACCACTGTGTCACCGTGCTGCCCCGGGTCCCTGGCACTGTGAGACAGCAGTGCTAACCACTGTGTCACCGTGCTGCCCCGGGTCCCTGGCACTGTGAGGGAGCAGTGCTAACCACTGTGTCACCGTGCTGCCCCGGGTCCCTGGCACTGTGAGGGAGCAGTGCTAACCACTGTGTCACCGTGCTGCCCCGGGTCCCTGGCTCTGTGAGACAGCAGTGCTAACCACTGTGTCACCGTGCTGCCCCGGGTCCCTGGCACTGTGAGACAGCAGTGCGAACCACTGTGTCACCGTGCTGCCCCGGGTCCCTGGCACTGTGAGGCAGCAGTGCTAACCACTGTGTCACCGTGCTGCCCCGGGTCCCTGGCACTGTGAGGCAGCAGTGCTAACCACTGTGTCACCGTGCTGCCCCGGGTCCCTGGCACTGTGAGGCAGCAGTGCTAACCACTGTGTCACCGTGCTGCCCTGGGTCCCTGGCACTGTGAGGGAGCGGTGCTAACCACTGTGTCACCGTGCTGCCCCGGGTCCCTGGCACTGTGAGGGAGCAGTGCTAACCACTGTGTCACCGTGCTGCCCCGGGTCCCTGGCACTGTGAGGGAGCAGTGCTAACCACTGTGCCACCGTGCTGCCCCGGGTCCCTGGCGCTGTGAGACAGCAGTGCTAACCACTGTGTCACCGTGCTGCCCCGGGTCCCTGGCACTGTGAGGCAGCAGTGCTAACCACTGTGTCACCGTGCTGCCCTGGGTCCCTGGCACTGTGAGGGAGCGGTGCTAACCACTGTGTCACCGTGCTGCCCCGGGTCCCTGGCACTGTGAGGCAGCAGTGCTAACCCACTGTGTCACTGTGCTGCCCCGGGTCCCTGGCACTGTGAGGGAGCAGTGCTAACCACTGTGTCACCGTGCTGCCCCGGGTCCCTGGCACTGTGAGGGAGCAGTGCTAACCACTGTGTCACCGTGCTGCCCCGGGTCCCTGGCGCTGTGCGGCAGCAGTGCTAACCACTGTGTCACCGTGCTGCCCCGGGTCCCTGGCGCTGTGAGACAGCAGTGCTAACCACTGTGCCACCGTGCTGCCCCGGGTCCCTGGCGCTGTGAGGCAGCAGTGCTAACCCACTGTGTCACCGTGCTGCCCCGGGTCCCTGGCGCTGTGCGGCAGCAGTGCTAACCACTGTGCCACCGTGCTGCCCCGGGTCCCTGGCACTGTGAGGCAGCAGTGCTAACCACTGTGTCACCGTGCTGCCCCGGGTCCCTGGCGCTGTGCGGCAGCAGTGCTAACCACTGTGCCACCGTGCTGCCCCGGGTCCCTGGCACTGTGAGGCAGCAGTGCTAACCACTGTGCCACCGTGCTTACTTTCACACCTGATTTTACCCTTTTTTTAAAAATCAATCCCTTGGTCCTCCTTTGCTGAATTTTAAACTGCTCCCAATCTTCAGGCCTATTGCGCTTTCTTGCCAATTCTTCCTTGAATCTGATACTATCTCTAATTTCCCTTGTAAGCCATGGTTTGGCCACAATTCCCTTACCACTCTTGCGCCAAACAGGAATAAACAACTTCTGGAGTTCACCTACTCGTTCTTTAAATGCCTGCCATTGTCTGTCCACTGTCTTTCCTTTCAGTAATCTTTCCCAGTCCATCATGGCCAATTCATGACTCATTCCAGGTGACAGGGTGGCACAGTGGTTAGCACTGCTGCTTCACAGCGCCAGGGACCCGGGTTCGATTCCCGGCTTGGGTCACTGTCTGTGTGGAGTTTGCACATTCTCCTCGTGTCTGCGTGGGTTTCCTCCGGGTGCTCCGGTTTCCTCCCACAGTCCAAAGATGTGCGGGTTAGTTGATTGGCCATGCTAAAAATTGCCCCTTAGTGTCCTGAGATGCATAGGTTAGAGGGATTAGCGAATGAATATATAGGGATATGGGGGTAGGGCCTGGGTGGGATTGTGGTCGGTGCAGACTCGATGGGCCGAATGGCCTCTTTCTGCACTGTAGGGTTTCTATGATTCTATGACTCTCTGACTCTCTGTGACAATAATAAATCAAATCGAAGCTATCAGTAAAATGATGACTGGGGGCCGACAATACACTCCCAGGCTTTGAGATGAACAGATTTTCTCGAATGATTCGAAGGATTCAGTTCCACGGACAAATTGGAGACGGTCTCTCCGAAGAGCTGAAAGGTTTTGAGGGAAATGTGATAAGGATGTTTTGCTTGAATAGAAAGAGACAGTGAGGAAGAATGGGCTGAATGATTTATCCAATGATATCATTGTCTAATTCTGAGTTAAACAGTCAGCAGTAAATGAAGACACACAGACATCTGGTCACGATGTCAAGTTTGAGATGTGGTTTGTCTGGCTGTACAAGAGCAGTATCGACACTGAATGCAGTTACTTCACCTGTCACTGTAATAGGAAGAGAGAAGAGCTCGTATCTCTGCTGCCACAGAATTATCTTGAAGTAAAAGACCCTCACATGAAGAAGCGAGAGGGGATTCTGCCCAGAAACCATCAAGCAGGAAAAGACAAGAGAAAAGAGGTCAATAAATACATCAGAAACAAAACCCAGAAATTCCACATTGACAAAAATCATCTCAATGCATTCAGCTCATCAGTGCATGAACCAGTGAACATGACACAGTCCCACCTCACACACACTGAATTCCTTCAGTTCCTCCCTCTCACTAAACCCCCTGTTCCACCTGAACCTTCAATGCAAGGAGCATCCGGAACAAGGTGGATGAGCTTGGGGCGTGGATTGGTACTTGGGACTACGATGTTGTGGCCATTACGGAGACGTGGGTAGAACAAGGACAGGAATGGTTGTTGGACGTTCCGGGGTATAGATGTTTCACTAAGTGTAGGGAAGCTGGTAAAAGAGGTGGAGGAGTGGCATTGTTAATCAAGGATAGTTTAACGGCTGCGGAAAGGCACTTCGAGGGGGATCTGCACACTGAGGTAATATGGGCTGAGGTTAGAAATAGGAAAGGAGCGGTCACGTTGTTAGGAGTTTACTATAGGCCCCCAAATAGTAATAGAGATGTGGAGGAAGAAATTGCTAAGCAGATTATGGATATGTGTGGGGGTCACAGGGTAGTTGTCATGGGGGAATTTAACTTTCCAAATATTGATTGGAACCCTTGTTGGTCGAATAGTTCGGATGGGGCAGTTTTTGTGCAGTGTGTGCAGGAGGGTTTCCTGACACAATATGTGGATAGGCCGACAAGAGGTGGGGCCACATTGGATTTGGATTTGGTACTGGGAAATGAACCGGGCCAAGAGGACGAGAGGGGGGAGTTAATAGTGGGAAATGAGGATATGGCTGAGTCTTTAAATAAGTTTTTTGTGTCGGTCTTCACGGTGGAGGACACAAATAGTTTGCCAAATATTAACGATAGAGGGTTGGCAGCAGGAGAAATGCTTAATACAATTAATGTTACCAGAGAGGCAGTGCTGGGTAGACTAATGGGACTGAAGGTGGACAAGTCCCCGGGTCCGGATGGAATGCATCCCAGGGTATTGAAAGAAATGTCAGAGGTAATAGTGGATGCGTTAGTGATTATTTATCAAAACTCGTTGCATTCTGGGGTAGTGCCGGTTGATTGGAAAACGGCTAATGTTACGCTGCTGTTTAAAAAAGGAAGGAGACAAAAGGCGGGTAACTATAGGCCGGTCAGCTTAACGTCTGTAGTAGGGAAAATGCTGGAATCCATTATTAAAGAGGAGATAGCAGGGCATCTGGATAGAAATGGTTCGATCAATCAGACGCAGCATGGATTCATGAGGGGAAAGTCGTGCTTGACGAACATGTTGGATTTTTATGAAGATGTGACGAGGGCGGTTGATGGAGGAGAACCGGTGGATGCGGTGTTTTTGGATTTCCAAAAGGCGTTTGATAAGGTGCCCCATAAAAGGGTGCTGAAGAAGATTAGGGCACACGGAGTTGGGGGTAGTGTGTTAAAGTGGATTGGGGACTGGCTATCCGACAGGAAGCAAAGAGGCGGAATAAATGGGTGTTTTTCCGGTTGGAGGAAGGTAACTAGTGGCGTGCCGCAGGGATCGGTACTCGGGCCGCAACTGTTTACCATTTATATAGATGATCTGGAGGAGGGGACGGAGTGTAGGGTAACGAAGTTTGCAGACGACACAAAGATAAGTGGAAAAGTGAATCGTGTGGAGGACGGAGAAGATCTGCAGAGAGATTTGGACAGGCTGAGTGAGTGGGCGAGGATATGGCAAATGGAGTATAACGTTGATAAATGCGAGGTTATACACTTTGGAGGAAATAATAACAAATGGGATTACTATCTCAATGGAAACAAATTAAAACATGCTACCGTGCAAAGGGACCTGGGGGTCCTTGTGCATGAGACGCAAAAGCCCAGTCTGCAGGTACAACAGGTGATCAAGAAGGCAAATGGGATGTTGGCCTATATAGAACATAGAACATAGAACATAGAAAGCCACAGCACAAACAGGCCCTTCGGCCCACAAGTTGCGCCGATCACATCCCCACCTCTAGGCCTATCTATAGCCCTCAATCCCATTAAATCCCATGTACTCATCCAGAAGTCTCTTAAAAGACCCCAACGAGTTTGCCTCCACCACCACCGACGTCAGCCGATTCCACTCACCCACCACCCTCTGAGTGAAAAACTTACCCCTGACATCTCCTCTGTACCTACCCCCCAGCACCTTAAACCTGTGTCCTCTCGTAGCAACCATTTCAGCCCTTGGAAATAGCCTCTGAGAGTCTACCCTATCCAGACCTCTCAACATCTTGTAAACCTCTATCAGGTCACCTCTCATCCTTCGTCTCTCCAGGGAGAAGAGACCAAGCTCCCTCAACCTATCCTCATAAGGCATGCCCCCCAATCCAGGCAACATCCTTGTAAATCTCCTCTGCACCCTTTCAATGGCTTCAACATCTTTCCTGTAATGAGGTGACCAGAACTGCACGCAGTACTCCAAGTGGGGTCTAACCAGGGTCCTATAAAGCTGCAGCATTATCTCCCGACTCCTAAACTCAATCCCTCGATTAATGAAGGCCAGTACGCCGTACGCCTTCTTGACCGCATCCTCCACCTGCGAGGCCGATTTAAGAGTCCTATGGACCCGGACCCCAAGGTCCTTCTGATCCTCTACACTGCTAAGAATGGTACCCTTCATATTATACTGCTGCTTCATCCCATTGGATCTGCCAAAATGGATCACTACACACTTATCCGGGTTGAAGTCCATCTGCCACTTCTCCGCCCAGTCTTGCATTCTATCTATGTCTCGCTGCAACTTCTGACATCCCTCCAAACTATCCACAACACCACCTACCTCGGTGTCGTCAGCAAACTTACCAACCCATCCCTCCACTTCCTCATCCAGGTCATTTATGAAAATGACAAACAGCAAGGGTCCCAGAACAGATCCCTGGGGCACTCCACTGGTCACTGACCTCCATGCAGAGAAAGACCCCTCCACAGCCACTCTCTGCCTTCTGCAGGCAAGCCAGTTCTGGATCCACAAGGCAACAGCCCCTTGGATCCCATGCCCTCTCACTTTCTCAAGAAGTCTTGCATGGGGGACCTTATCTATATTGCGAAGGGGATAGAATATAAAAGCAGGGATGTCTTGATGCACCTGTACAGGGCATTGGTGAGGCCGCAGCTGGAATACTGTGTGCAGTATTGGTCCCCTTATATGAGGAAGGATATATTGGCATTGGAGGGAGTGCAGAGAAGGTTCACCAGGTTGATACCGGAGATGAGTGGTTTGGATTATGAGGAGAGGCTGAGGAGATTGGGTTTGTACTCGTTGGAGTTTAGAAGGATAAGGGGGGATCTTATGGAGACTTATAAGATAATGCGGGGGCTGGATAGGGTGGAGGCGGAGAGATTCTTTCCACTTAGTAAGGAAGTTAAAACTAGAGGACACAGCCTCAAAATAAAGGGGGGTCGGTTTAAGACAGAGTTGAGGAGGAACTTCTTCTCCCAGAGGGTGGTGAATCTCTGGAATTCTCTGCCCACTGAGGTGGTGGAGGCTACCTCGCTGAATATGTTTAAAGCGCGGATGGATGGATTCCTGATCGGTAAGGGAATTAAGGGTTATGGGGATCAGGCGGGTAAGTGGTACTGATCCACGTCAGATCAGCCATGATCTTATTGAATGGCGGGGCAGGCTCGAGGGGCTAGATGGCCTACTCCTGCTCCTATTTCTTATGTTCTTATGTTCTTAAGTGTTAGATTTGGTTGTGGGAGAGCACTTTGGAGATAGCGACCACAATTCGGTGTCTTTTGTTATTGCAATGGAGAGGGATAGGGCCGTACGGCAGGGCAAGGTTTATAATTGGGGGAGAGGTAATTATGATGCGATTAGGCAAGAATTAGGGGCATAAGATGGGAACAGAAACTGTCATGGAAAGGCACTAATGAAAAGTGGAACTTTTTCAAGGAACAAATACTGTGTGCCCTTGATAGGTATGTCCCTGTCTGGCAGGGAGGAAATGGCCGAGTGAGGGAACCATGGTTCATAAAAGAGGTGGCATGTCTTTCAAAAAGGAAGAGGGAAGCTTATGTAGGGATGAGGAAACAAGGTTCAGATGGCTCGATTGAGGGTTACAAGTTAGCAAGGAATGAGCTGAAAAAGGGGCTTAGGAGAGCTAGGAGGGGGCATGAGAAGTCCTTGGCGGGTCGGATCAAGGAAAACCCCAAGGCTTTTTACTCTTATGTGAGGAATAAAAGAATGACCAGGGTGAGGTTAGGGCCGTTCAAGGACAGTAGTGGGAACTTGTGTATGCAGTCAGTAGAGATAGGAGAGGTGATGAATGAATACTTTTCTTCAGTGTTCACCAAGGAGAGGGGCCATATTTTTGAGGAAGAGAAGGTGTTACAGGCTAATAGGCTGGAGGAAGTAGATGTTCGGAGGGAGGATGTAGTCGCAGTTTTGAATAAACTGAAGGTCGATAAGTCCCCTGGGCCTGATGAAATGTATCCTAGGATTCTTTGGGAGGCAAAGGATGAGATTACAGAGCCTTTGGCTTTGATCTTTGGGTCCTCACTGTCCATGGGGATGGTGCCAGAGGACTGGAGAGTGGCGAATGTTGTTCCTCTGTTTAAGAAAGGGAATAGAAATGACCCTGGTAATTATAGGCCGGTTAGTCTTACTTCGGTGGTTGGTAAGTTGATAAAAGGTCCTTAGAGATGGGATTTACAACCAAGGAGAAAGATGCGGATTAATCCGGGAAAGTCAGCACGGATTCGTGAAGGGCAAGTCGTGCCTCACAAATTTGATAGAATTTTTTGAGGAGGTAACTAAGTGTGTTGATGAAGGTAGGGCAGTTGATGTCATATACATGGATTTTAGTAAGGCGTTTGATAAGGTCCCCCATGGTCAGCTTATGATGAAAGTGAGGAGGTGTGGGATAGAGGGAAAGTTGGCCGATTGGATAGGTAACTGGCTATCTGATCGAAAGATTTTCGTACTGGAGGCAGGTTGCTAGCGGAGTGCCACAGGGATCAGTGCTTGGTCCTCTGCTCTTTGTGATTTTTATTAATGACTTCGAGGAGGGGGCTGAAGGGTGGATCAGTAAATTTGCTGATGACACCAAGATTGGTGGAGTAGTGGATGAGGTGGAGGGCTGTTATAGACTGCAAAGAGACATAGATAGGATGCAAAGCTGGGCTGAAAAATGGCAGATGGAGTTCAACCCTGATAAATGTGAGGTGATTCATTTTGGTAGGACAAATTTAAATGTGGATTACAGGGTCAAAGGTAGGGTTCTGAAGACTGTGGAGGAACAGAGAGATCTTGGGGTCCATATCCACAGATCTCTGAAGGTTGCCACTCAAGTGGATAGAGCTGTGAAGAAGGCCTATAGTGTGTTAGTTTTTATTAACAGGGGGTTGGGGTTTAAGAGCCGTGGGGTTATGCTGCAACTGTACAGGAGCTTGGTGAGACCACATTTGGAATATTGTGTGCAGTTCTGGTCACCTCACTATAAGAAGGATGTGGAAGCGCTGGAAAGAGTGCAGAGGAGATTTACCAGGATGTTGCCTGGTTTGGAAGGTAGGTCATATGAGGAAAGGTTGAGGGAGCGCGGGCTGTTCTCTCTTGAGCGGAGGAGGTTGAGGGGAGACTTCATAGAGGTTTATAAAATGATGAAGGGGATAGATAGAGTGAACGTTCAAAGACTATTTCCTCGGGTGAATGGAGCTATTACAAGGGGGCATAACTATAGGGTTCATGGTGGGAGATATAGGAAGGATATCAGAGGTAGGTTCTTTACGTAGAGAGTGGTTGGGGTGTGGAATGGACTTCCTGCAGTGATACTGGAGTCAGACACTTTCGGAACATTTAAGCAGTTATTGGATAGGCACATGGAGCACACCAGGATGATAGGGAGTGGGATAGCTTGATCTTGGTTTCAGATAAAGCTCGGCACAACATCGTGGGCCGAAGGGCCTGTTCTGTGCTGTACTGTTCTATGTTCTATGTTCTAACCTATCAGGGACCAGTGTCCGAACAGAAAGGCTAAATATATAACTCTCTGTCCTGTTACTTGTTTTTGAGACTGTGTTGACTTCCCTGAGCTCTCCCCTCTAATTTACAGTTTTAACTCCTTCATTTCTTTCTATGAAAAAGGGTGGCCACAAGGAGTTAAAACTGTAAATTGAGGGGGAGAGCTCGGGAAGTTAACACAGTCTCAAAAACAAGTAACAGGACAGAGAGTAAAGGAACAGTCAGGAATCCTACTGCAGGTCTGGCAGTTACTGCCAAAACTACAAGTACATTGATGAAATTATTATATTATTATTAAATAATAGTCAGCATGGTTTTGTCAGAGGGAGGTAATGCCTAGCAAATTTGGTTGAATTTTTTGTGTGTGTACCAAGTGTGCGGATGAGGGTGGTGCAGTTGATGGAGTTTACATGGATTTCTGCAAAGCCTTTGACAAAGTCCCACATGGGAGATTTATTAAGAAGGCCAATGCACATGGGATACAGAGTGATCTGACAAGGGGGATTCATAATTGGCTTAGCGGGAGGAGGCAGAGGGTGGTGACAGATGGCTGCTTTAGTGACTGGAGGCCAGTGACCAGTGATGTACCACAGGGATCCATGCTGTGCCCCCTATTGTTCGTCATTTATATAAATGACATGGATGACTACGTGGGGGGTAGGATGAGTAAGTTTGCCGATGACACAACAGTGATGAAAGTTATCTTCGATTGCAACAGGATCTTGATCAATTGGGCCAATGGGCTGACGAATGGCAGATGGAGTTTAATTTCGATAAATGCGAGGTGATGCATTTTGGTAGATTGAACCAGGGCAGGACTTACTCAGTTAATGGTAGGGCATTGGGGAGAGTTACAGAACAAAGAGATCTGGGGTACATGTTCATAGCTCCTTGAAAGTGGAGTCAAAGGTGGACAGAGTGGTGAAGAAGGCATTCGGCATGCTTGGTTTCATTGATCAGAACATTGAATACAGGAGTTGGAACGTCTTGCTGAAGTTGTACAAGACATTGGTAAGACCACACTTGGAATACTGTGTGCAATTCTGGTCACCCTATTATAGACAGGATATTTTTCAATGAGAAAGAGTGCAGAAAAAATTTTCTGGGATGCTACCGGGACTTGATGGTTTGACTTATAAGGAGAGGCTGGATAGACTGGGACTTTTTTCTCTGGGTGTAGAAGGCTGAGGGGTGATCTTAGAGTCATAGAGGTTTACAGCATGGAAACAGGCCCATGGGCCCAACTTGTCCATGCCGCCCTTTTTTTTAAACGGCAAAGCAAATCCCATTTGCCTGCATTTGACTCATATCACTCTTCCCATCTTGTCCATGGAACTGTCTAAATGCTTTTTAGAACATAGAACATAGAACAGTACAGCACAGAACAGGCCCTTCAGCCCACGATGTTGTGCCGAGCTTTGTCTGAAACCCAGATCAAGCTATTTCCTCCCTATCATCCCGAAGTACTCCATGTGCCTATCCAATAGCTTCTTAAATGTTCCTAAAGTTTCTGACTCCACTATCCCTACAGGCAGTCCATTCCACACCCCAACCACTCTCTGAGTAAAAAACCTACCTCTGATATCCTTCCTATATCTCCCACCATGAACCCTATAGTTATGCCCCCTAGTTACCGCTCCATTCACCCGAGGAAATAGTCTTTGAACGTTCACTCTATCTATCCCCCTCATCATCTTATAAACCTCTATCAAGTCTCCTCTCAACCTCCTCCGCTCCAAAGAGAAAAGCCCAAGTTTCCTCAAACTTTCCTCATAAGACCGACCCTCCAAACCAGGCAGCATCCTGGTAAATCTCCTTTGCACTCTTTCCAGTGTCTCCACATCCTTCTTGTAGTGAGGTGACTAGAACTGCACACAATATTCCAAATGCGGTCTCACCAAGGTCCTGTACAGTTGCAGCATAACCCCACGGCTCTTAAACTCAAACCCCCTGTTAATGAACGCCAACACACTACAGGCCTTCTTCACAGCTCTATCCACTTGAGTGGCAACCTTCAGAGATCTATGGATATGAACCCCAAGATCTCTCTGTTCCTCCATATTCTTCAGAACCCTACCTTTGACCCTGTAATCCACATTTAAATTTGTCCTACCAAAATGAATCACCTCGCATTTGTCAGGGTTAAACTCCATTTGCCATTTTTCAGCCCAGCTCTGCATCCTATCTATATCTCTTTGCAGCCTACAACAGCCCTCCACCTCATCCACTACTCCACCAATCTTGGTGTCATCAGCAAATTTACTGATCCACCCTTCAGCCCCCTCCTCCAAGTCATTTATAAAAATTACAAATAGCAGAGGACCAAGCACTGATCCCTGTGGCACTCTGCTGGTAACCGGTTTCCAGTCCGAAAATTTTCCATCCACCACCACCCTCTGTCTTCTGTTAGATAGCCAGTTACCTATCCAATCGGCCAAACTTCCCTCTATCCCACATATCCTTACTTTCTTCATAAGCCGACCGCGTCTTTTAAAAGATAAAATTGTACCCGTCTCTCCTACTCCCTCTGGCAGCTTGTTCCAGACACTCACCACCCTCTGTGTGAATAAATTGCCCCTTTGGACACTTTTGTATCTCCCCCCTCTCACCTTAAACCTATGCCCTCTAGTTTGAGACTCCCCTACCTTTGAAAAAAGGTATTGACTATCTTGCTGATCTGTGCCCCTCATTATTTTATAGACCTCTGTAAGGTCATCCCTCAGCCTCCTACGCTCCAGAGAAAAAACTCCCAGTCTATTCAGCCTCTCCTTATAACTCAATCCATCAAGTCCTTGTAGCATCCTAGTAAATCTTTTCTGCACTCTTTCTGGTTTAATAATATCCTTTCTATAATAGAGTGACCAGAACTGTACACAGTATTCCAAGTGTGGCCTTACCAATGTCTTGTACAACTTCAACAAGACGTCCCAACTCCTGTCTTCAATGTTCTGACCGATGAAACCATGCATGCCGAATGCCTTCTTCACCACTCTGTCCACCTGTGACTCCACTTTCAAGGAGGTATGAACATGTACCCCTAGACCTCTTTGTTCTGTAACTCTCCCCAACGCCCTACCATTAACTGAGTAAGTCCTGCCTTGGTTCAATCTACCAAAATGCATCACTTCACATTTGTTTAAATTAAATTGGGCGGCACGATAGCACAGTGGTTAGCACTGCTGCTTCACAGCTCCAGGGACCTGGGTTCGATTCCCGGCTTGGGTCACTGTCTGTGTGGAGTTTGCACATTCTCCTCGTGTCTGCGTGGGTTTCCTCCGGGTGCTCCGGTTTCCTCCCACAGTCCAAAGATGTGCGGCTTAGGTTGATTGGCCATGGTAAAATTGCCCCTTAGTGTCCTGGGATGCGTGGATTAGTGGGTAAAATACGTAGGGATATGGGGGTAGGGCCTGGGTGGGGTTGTGGTCGGTGCAGACTCGATGGGCCGAATGGACTCTTTCTGTACTGTAGAGTTTCTATGATTTCTATGATAAACTCCATCTGCCATTTGTCAGCCCACTGGCCCAATTGATCAAGATCCCATTGCAATCAGAGATAACTTTCTTCACTGTCAACTATGCCACCAATCTTGGTGTCATCTGCAAACTTACTAACCATGCCTCCTATATTCTCATCCAAATCATTAATATAAATGACAAATAACAGTGGACCCAGCATTGATCTCTTATAGAGGTCGATAAAATAATGGGGGGCACAGATCAGCTAGATAGTCTTGTTGAAATCGTACAAGACATTGCCAAGGCCACACTTGGAATACTGTGTGCAGTTCTGGTCACCAACTAGAAAGAGTGCAGAAAAGATTTACGAGGATGCTACTGGGACATGATGGTTTGAGTTATAAGGAGAGGATGAATAGACTGGGACTTTTTTCTCTGGAGCGTAGGAGGCTGAGGGGTGATCTTATAGAGGTCTATAAAATAATGAGTGGCACAGATCAGCTAAATTGTCAATATCTTTTCCCAAAGGTAGGGGAGTCTCAAACTAGAGGGCATAGGTTTAAGGTGAGAGGGGAGAGATACAAAAGTGTCCAGAGGGGCATTTTTTTCACACAGAGGGTGGTGAGTGTCTGGAAGAAGCTGCCAAAGGTAGTAGTAGAGGCGGGTACAATTTTGTCTTTTAAGAAGCATTTAGACAGTTACATGGGTAAGATGGGTATAGAGGGATATGGGTCAAATGCAGGCAATTGGGATTAGCTTAGGGGTTTAAAAAAAAGGACAGCATGGACAAGTTGGGCCAAAGGGCCTGTTTCCATGCTGCAAATTTCTATGACTCTGTGACACAAAGATTGGCTGGGTGGTTAACAGTGAAGTTGAGTGTCTTTACAGGAAGATATAGTCGAGATGGTCAAATGGGCAGATGGAATTTAACCCTGAAGTGTGAGGTGATACACTTTGGAAGGAGTAATTTGATGAGGAAGTATACCATGAAAGGGTTGACACTGGGAAGTTCCGAAGAACAAAGGGATCTTGGCGTGTTTGTCTATAGATCTCTGAAGGTGGAAAAGCAGGTTAATAGGGTGGTGAAAAAGGCATGTGGCACACTCGCCTTTATCAATCAGGGTATAGATTACAAAAGCAGAGAGGTCATGATGGAGTTGTTTAGAACTTTGGTGAGGTCACAGCTGGAGCACTGTGTGCAGTTCTGGTCGCCACATTATAGGAAGGACGTGAACGCAGCGGAGAGGGTGCAGAGGAGATTCACCAGGATGCTGTCTGGCTGGAACATTTAAGTTATGAAGAGAGGGGAGGTGCCGGATGATTGGAGGGTGGCTCATGTTGTTCCGTTGTTTAAAAAAGGTTCCAAAAGAAATCCGGGAAATTATAGGCCAGTAAGTTTGACGTCGGTGGTGGGCAAGTTATTGGAAGGTGTGATAAGGGATAGGATCTACAAATATTTGGATAAACAGGGACTTATTAGGGAGAGTCAACATGGCTTTGTGCGTGGTAGGTCATGTTTGACCAATCTATTAGAGTTTTTCGAGGAGGTTACCAGGAAAGTGGATGAAGGGAAGGCGGTGGATGTTGTCTACCTGGATTTCAGCAAGGCCTTTGACAAGGTCCCTCATGGGAGGTTAGTTAGGAAGGTTCAGTCGCTAGGTATACATGGGGAGGTAGTAAATTGGATTAGACACTGGCTCAATGGAAGAAGCCAGAGAGTGGTTGTGGAGGATTGCTTCTCTGAGTGGGGGCCTGTGACTAGTGGTGTGCCGCAGGGATCGGTGTTGGGTCCATTGTTGTTTGTCATCTATATCAATGATCTGGATGATAATGTGGTCAATTGGATCAGCAAGTTTGCTGATGATACAAAGATTGGAGGTGTAGTGGACAGTGAGGAAGGTTTTCAAAGCGTGCAGAGAGATTTGGACCAAATAGAAAAATGGGCTGAAAAATGGCAAATGGAATTTAACGCAGACAAGTGTGAGATATTGCACATTGGAAGGACAAATCAAAGTAGAACGTACAGGGTAAATGGTAGGACTCTGAAGAGTGTTGTTGAACAGAGGGATCTGGGAATACATGTACAGAATTCCCTAAAAGTGACGTCACAGGTGGATAGGGTCGTAAAGAGTGCCTTTGGTACATTGGCCTTTATAAATCGGAGTATCGAGTATAAAAGTTGGAGTGTTATGGTAAGGTTATATAAGTAAGAAGTCTCACAACACCAGGTTAAAGTCCAACAGGTTTATTTGGTAGCAAATACCATAAGCTTTCGGAGCAGAGCTCCTTCGTCAGATGGAGTGGATATCTGTTCTCAAACAGGGCACAGACACAGAAATCAAATTACAGAATATTGATTAGAATGCAAATCTCTACAGCCAGCCAGGTCTTAAATGTACAGACAATGTGAGTGGAGGGAGCATTCAACACAGGTTAAAGAGATGTGTATTGTCTCCAGACAGAACAGAGTCGCTGAGCAGAAACTGATAGCCAAGTTCCGCACACATGTGGACGGCCTTAACCGGGATGTTGGATTTATGTCACATTATCAGTAACCCCCACAGCTTGCCTCCTGGACTTGCAGAATTCCACAAGCTGTTCTGTCTGGAGACAATACACATCTCTTTAACCTGTGTTGAATGCTCCCTCCACCCACATTGTCTGTACATTTAAGACCTGGCTGGCTGTAGAGATTTGCATTCTAATCAGTATTCTGTAATTTGATTTCTGTGTCTATGCCCTGTTTGAGAACAGATATCCACTCCATCTGACGAAGGAGCTCTGCTCCGAAAGCTTATGGTATTTGCTACCAAATAAACCTGTTGGACTTTAACCTGGTGTTGTGAGACTTCTTACTGTGCTTACCCCAGTCCAACGCCGGCATCTCCACATCAAGGTTATATAAGGCATTGGTGAGGCCGAATTTGGAGTATTGTGTACAGTTTTGGTCACCTAGTTACAGGAAGGATGTAAATAAGGTTGAAAGAGTGCAGAGAAGATTCACAAGGATGTTGCCGGGACTTGAGAAGCTGAGTTATAGAGAGAGATTGAATAGGTTGGGACTTTATTCCCTGGAGCGGAGAAGATTGAGGGGAGATTTGATAGAGGTGTATAAGATTTTGATGGGTATAGATAGAGTGAATGCAAGCAGGCTTTTTCCACTGAAGCTAGGGGAGAAAAAAACCAGAGGGCATGGGTTAAGGGTGAAAGGAGAAAAGTTTAAAGGGAATATTAGGGGGGGCTTCTTCACGCAGAGAGGCATAAAATGGTTCAGCACAGACAAGAAGGGCCAAAAGGCCTGTTTCTGAGCTGTAATTTTCTATGGTTCTATGGCTCTAGGCTTTGGTTGTTTTCTCTGGAACAGAGAAGACTGAGGGGTGACATGATTTAGGTGTTCAAGATTATGAGGGGCATGGACAGGGTGGATAGGGAGCAACTGTTCCCCTTAGTTGAAGAGTCAGTTACGAGGGGACACAAGTTAAAAGTGAGGGGTGGGAGGTTTAGGGGGGATTTGAGGAAAAACCTTTTTACCCAGAGGGTGGTGAGGGTCTGGAATGCGCTGCCTGGGAGGGTGGTGGAGACGGGATGCCTCACATCCTTTAAAAAGTACCTGGATGAGCACTTGGCACATCGTAACATTCAAGGCAATGGGCCAAGTGCTGGCAAGTGGGACTAGGTGGGAGGGTCAGGGCCTTTCATGCATCGGAGCAGACTCGATCGGCCGAAGGGCCTCTTCTGCACTGTGGTATTTTGCGATTCTGTGAAGTCAGAAGGGGGGGAATAGTAATCAGGTGAATATAGCTTCAATACTGAGAGACAGGTTAGAAAAAATGGGCCAAAGAAGAGTGGTATTTACAAATGCATTGAGTGTAAGGAATGAGCTGAGGGTTCAAATCCAAATTGGAGATGACCATCATAGAAATCATAGAAACCCTACAGTACAGAAAGAGGCCATTCGGCCCATCGGGTCTGCACTGACCACAATCTCACCCAGGCCCTACCCCCATATCCCTACATATTTTACCCACTAATCCCTCTAATCTACGCATCTCAGGACACTAAGGGCAATTTTAGCATGGCCAATCAACGTCACCCGCACATCTTTGGACTGTGGGAGGAAACCGGAGCACCCGGAGGAAACCCACGCAGACACGAGGAGAATGTGCAAACTCCACACAGACAGTGACCCGAGCCGGGAATCGAACCCAGGTCCCTGGAGCTGTGAAGCAGCAGTGCTAACCACTGTGCTACCGTGCCGCCCCATCTTGTCACCATTACTGAGATGTATCTGCCGGATGGTTGGGACTGGGAACTAAATATACCGAGTAATAATGTTCACAGGACAGGGAAAGCGGCAGAGGGGCTGGAGCAGCTCGCTGATTAGAAATCCAATCATTTCAATGGTGAGGGAGAATATAATGAGGGGAAAGTATCCAGTGAAGACCCTATAGGTGGCATTGAGGAACAGCAAAGGATCAAGAACTGTGATAGGTGTTATGCACGGACGCCCTGGTGGCAGCTCTGAATGTACTCGATTGTGCTCAGAATGAATGTGGGATTTTAACTTAGATTGAGAGAGGCAGGTGGGTGGTGAATTTTTGGAGTGTGTCCGGGACAGTTTCCAACAGCAATATATCCTGGATACAACAAAGGGACAAGCAATATTGGATTTAATAATGAGCTGGATTAAATTTGTACGTGAATCTTTATCAAATAGTGATCATAACATGATCGAGTTTGTTTGAAAGTGAAAAGCACCAATCAGCTACTCGAATTTTAGGTTTAGGTAAGACCAACTTTAATGAGATGAGACAATGACTGTCCAGGGTAAACGAGGAAACTCTGCTAATGGCTAAAAGAACTGAACAGTGGATGATGGTAAAAGAAACAATTGATGTAATACACACCAGCTGATTCCCCAGAAAGGAAAAGCTCTACTTCACAGAAAAAACAGCCCTGGACAACTGAAGAGATAACAGTCAGCATTAAACTCAATGAAAGAGCTTCCAAAAGTGCAAGAAACAGCGCAGATCCTGTTTTTAAAAAATTATTTTGTGGGACATGGGTGTCGCTGGCTGGCCAGCATTTATTATGTGGAGATGCCGGCGTTGGACTGGGGTAAACACAGTAAGAAGTTTATCAACACCAGGTTAAAGTCCAACAGGTTTATTTGGTAGCAAAAGCCACACAAGCTTTCGGAGCTCCAAGCCCCTTCTTCAGGTGAGTGAGAATTCTGTTCACAAACAGGGCATATAAAGACACAGACTCAATTTACATGAATAATGGTTGGAATGCGAATACTTACAACTAATCAAGTCTTTAAGAAACAAAACAACGTGAGTGGGGAGAGCATCAAGACAGGCTAAAAAGATGTGTATTGTCTCCAGACAAGACAGCCAGTGAAACTCTGTGGGGGTATCTAATCATCGTATCGGGCAATGGGACCCTGTGCGAGAACCTCTCCGGCTATGTCGAGGGCATCCTGAAACCCATTGTACAAAGAACCCCCACCTTTTGTCGCGACACGACGGACTTCCTACAGAAACTCGGCACACATGGATCAGTTGAACCAGGAGCGCTCCTCGTCACAATGGATGTCTCGGTACTCTACACCAGCATCCCCCATGACGATGGCATTGCTGCAACGGCCTCAGTGCTCAGCGCCAACAACTGCCAGTTTCCAGATGCAATTTTACATCTCATCCGCTTCATCCTGGACCACAATATCTTCACCTTCAACAACCAGTTCTTCATCCAGACACACGGAACAGCCATGGGGACTAAATTCGCACCTCAATATGCCAACATCTTCATGCACAGGTTCGAACAAGACTTCTTCACTGCACGGGACCTTCAACCGATGCTATACACTAGATACATCGATGACATTTTCTTCCTTTGGACTCATGGTGAACAATCACTGAAACAACTCTATGATGACATCAACAAGTTCCATCCCACCATCAGACTCACCATAGACTACTCTCCGGAATCGGTTGCATTCTTGGACACACGCATCTCCATTAAGGACGGTCACCTCAGCACCTCACTGTACCGCAAGCCCACGGATAACTTCACGATGCTCCACTTCTCCAGCTTCCACCCGAAACACGTTAAAGAAGCCATCCTCTACGGACAAGCCCTCCGTATCCACAGGATCTGCTCGGATGAGGAGGATCGCAACAGACACCTCCAGACGCTGAAAGATGCCCTCATAAGAACAGGATATGGCGCTCGACTCATTGATCAACAGTTCCAACGCGCCACAGCGAAAAACCGCACCGACCTCCTCAGAAGACAAACACGGGACACAGTGGACAGAGTACCCTTCGTCATCCAGTACTTCCCCGGAGCGGAGAAGCTACGGCATCTCCTCTGGAGCCTTCAACATGTCATTGATGAAGACGAACATCTCGCCAAGGCCATCCCCACACCCCCACTTCTTGCCTTCACACAACCGCACAACCTCAAACAGACCATTGTCCGCAGCAAACTACCCAGCCTTCAGGAGAACAGTGACCATGACACCACACAACCCTGCCACAGCAACCTCTGCAAGACGTGCCGGATCATCGACACAGATGCCATCATCTCACGTGAGAACACCATCCACCAGGTACACGGTACATACTCTTGGAACTCGGCCAACGTTGTCTACCTGATACGCTGCAAGAAAGGATGTCCCGAGGCATGGTACATTGGGGAAATGATGCAGACGCTGCGACAACGGATGAATGAACACCACTCGACAATCACCAGGCAAGACTGTTCTCTTCCTGTTGGGGAGCACTTCAGCGGTCACGGGCATTTGGCCTCTGATATTCGGGTAAGCGTTCTCCAAGGCGGCCTTCAAAGAACAAAGAACAAAGAACAGTACAGCACAGGAAACAGGCCCTTCGGCCCTCCAAGCCTGTGCCGCTCCTTGGTCCAACTAGACCAATCGTTTGTATCCCTCCATTCCCAGGCTGCTCATGTGACTATCCAGGTAAGTCTTAAACGATGTCAGCGTGCCTGCCTCCACCACCCTACTTGGCAGCGCATTCCAGGCCCCCACCACCCTCTGTGTAAAAAACGTCCCTCTGATGTCTGAGTTATACTTCGCCCCTCTCAGCTTGAGCCCGTGACCCCTCGTGATCGTCACCTCCGACCTGGGAAAAAGCTTCCCACTGTTCACCCTATCTATACCCTTCATAATCTTGTATACCTCTATTAGATCTCCCCTCATTCTCCGTCTTTCCAAGGAGAACAACCCCAGTCTACCCAATCTCTCCTCATAGCTAAGACCCTCCATACCAGGCAACATCCTGGTAAACCTTCTCTGCACTCTCTCCAATGCCTCCACGTCCTTCTGGTAGTGCGGCGACCAGAACTGGACACAGTACTCCAAATGTGGCCTAACCAGCGTTCTATACAGCTGCAACATCAGACTCCAGCTTTTATACTCTATACCCCGTCCTATAAAGGCAAGCATACCATATGCCTTCTTCACCACCTTCTCCACCTGTGTTGCCACCTTCAAGGATTTGTGGACTTGCACACCTAGGTCCCTCTGTGTTTCTATACTCCTGATGACTCTGCCATTTATTGTATAACTCCTCCCGACATTATTTCTTCCAAAATGCATCACTTCGCATTTATCCGGATTAAATTCCATCTGCCACCTCTCCGCCCAATTTTCCAGCCTATCTATATCCTGCTGTATTGCCCGACAATGCTCTTCGCTATCCGCAATTCCAGCCATCTTCGTGTCATCCGCAAACTTGCTGATTACACCAGTTACACCTTCTTCCAAATCATTTATATATATCACAAATAGCAGAGGTCCCAGTACAGAGCCCTGCGGAACACCACTGGTCACAGACCTCCAGCCGGAAAAAGACCCTTCGACCACTACCCTCTGTCTCCTATGGCCAAGCCAGTTCTCCACCCATCTAGCCACTTCTCCTTGTATCCCATGAGCCTTAACCTTCTTAACCAACCTGCCATGTGGGACTTTGTCAAATGCCTTACTGAAATCCATATAGACGACATCCACGGCCCTTCCTTCATCAACCGTTTTTGTCACTTCCTCAAAAAACTCCACCAAATTTGTAAGGCACAACCTCCCTCTTACAAAACCATGCTGTCTGTCACTAATGAGATTGTTCCTTTCTAAATGCACATACATCCTGTCTCTAAGAATCCTCTCCAACAACTTCCCTACCACGGACGTCAAGCTCACCGGCCTATAATTTCCTGGGTTATCCCTGCTACCCTTCTTAAACAACTGGACCACATTCGCTATCCTCCAATCCTCAGGGACCTCACCCGTGTCCAAAGAAGCGACAAAGATTTCCGTCAGAGGCCCAGCAATTTCACCTCTCGTCTCCCTGAGCAGTCGAGGATAGATGCCATCAGGCCCTGGGGCTTTGTCAGTTTTAATGTTCCCTAAAAAACCTAACACTTCCTCTCTTGTAATGGAGATTTTCTCTAACGGGTCAACACCTCCCTCCGAGACACTCCCGGTTAACACGCCCCTCTCCTTCGTGAATACCGATGCAAAGTATTCATTTAGGATCTCCTCTATTCCCTTGGGTTCTAAGCATAATTCCCCTCCTTTGTCCCTGAGAGGTCCGATTTTCTCCCTGACAACTCTTTTGTTCCTAACGTATGAATAGAATGCCTTAGGATTCTCCTTAATCCTGCCTGCCAACAACATCTCGTGACCTCTTTTTGCCCTTCTAACTCCCCGTTTGAGATCTTTCCTACTCTCTCTGGATTCCTCCAGAGCTCCATCTGTTTTCATTTGCCTGGACTTAACGTACGCCTCCCTTTTCATTTTAATCAGATCCTCAATTTCCCTGGTTATCCACGGCTCTCGAATCCTACCTTTCCTATCTTTCCTTTTCACAGGCACATGCCTATCCTGCAGCCTTATCAATAGTTCCTTAAAAGACTCCCACATGCCAGACGCGGACTTACCCTCGAACATCCTCTCCCAATCAACATCCACCAATTCCTGCCTAATCCGGCTCTAGTCAGCCTTCCCCCAATTTAGCACCCTGCCCGTAGGACAGCACTCATCATTGTCCATTACTATCCTAAAGTTAACAGAGTTGTGGTCACTATTTGCCACATGTTCCCCTACCGAAACTTTGACGACCTGACCGGGCTCATTTCCAGAACTAGGTCCAGTATAGCCCCCTCTCTAGTCGGGCTATCTACATACTGTTCCAAAGAACCTTCCAGTACGCATTTTACAAATTCCTCCCCGTCCGGTCCCCCAGCTCTAAGCACTTTCCAGTCTGTGCCAGGGAAATTAAAGTCCCCCACTACAACAACCCTATGTTTTCTGCACCTATCCAGAATCTCCTGACATATCCTTTCCTCCACTTCCCGTGGGCTGTTGGGTGGTCTGTAGTACACCCCCAGCATAGTGACTGCACCCTTCCTGTTTCTGAGTTCCACCCACAGCGACTCAGTACATGACCCCTCTAAGTTGTCTACCCTCTGCACCGCGGTAATATGCTCCTTAACTAATATCGCTACTCCCCCACCTTTTTTAGCCCCTCCTCTGTCTCGCCTAAAACACTTATACCCCGGAATATTCAGCTGCCAGTCCTGTCCTTCTTTTAACCAAGTTTCCGTCACCGCAACCACATCCAAATTCCGCACAAGCATTAAGGCCCTAAGTTCGTCTGTTTTACCTGTTACACTCCTCGCATTGAAGCAGATGCACTCCAGACCTCCAGGCCCAGTCAGGTCCTCCTCCTCCAGAGTGCTCCTCTTCTTCGCTAGCCTTGCCCTGGCCCCCAGCTCAACCCCAGCCTCAGTATTTACTGACCTCCTGTTTTGTTCCCCACCCCCCTGCCACACTAGTTTAAATCCTGTCGAAACACTCTAGCAAAACTCCCAGCCAGGATATTTGCTCCCTTCCTGTTAAGGTGTAACCCATCCTTTCTGTACAGTTGCCATCCTGACTTGAAGATTTCCCAGTTATCTATGAATTTAAAACCCTCCCTCTTGCACCAGTCCTTTAGCCACGCGTTCAACTGTAGAATCTCCCTGTTCCGAGCCTCACTTGCACTAGGCACCGGGAGCAGTCCAAATATTGCTACCCTGGAGGTCTTACTTTTTAGCCTAGCACCCAACTCCCTGAATTTCTCTCGTATGACCCCCCTGCTCTTCCTACCTACATCATTTCGCGACACACGACGGCGCAGAGTCGCTGAGCAGAAACTGATAGCCAAGTTCCGCACACACGAGGACGGCCTCAACCGGGATATTGGGTTCATGTCACACTATTTGTAACCCCCACAGAGTTTCACTGGCTGTCTTGTCTGGAGACAATACACATCTTTTTAGCCTGTCTTGATGCTCTCTCCACTCATTTCTCTGCATGGAGGTCAGTGACCAGTGGAGTGCCCCAGGGATCTGTTCTGGGACCCTTGCTGTTTGTCATTTTCATAAATGACCTGGATGAGGAAGTGGAGGGATGGGTTGGTAAGTTTGCTGACGACACCAAGGTAGGTGGTGTTGTGGATAGTTTGGAGGGATGTCAGAAGTTGCAGCGAGACATAGATAGAATGCAAGACTGGGCGGAGAAGTGGCAGATGGACTTCAACCCGGATAAGTGTGTGGTGATCCATTTTGGCAGATCCAATGGGATGAAGCAGCAGTATAATATGAAGGGTACCATTCTTAGCAGTGTAGAGGATCAGAAGGACCTTGGGGTCCGGGTCCATAGGACTCTTAAATCGGCCTCGCAGGTGGAGGATGCGGTCAAGAAGGCGTACGGCGTACTGGCCTTCATTAATCGAGGGATTGAGTTTAGGAGTCGGGAGATAATGCTGCAGCTTTATAGGACCCTGATTAGACCCCACTTGGAGTACTGCGCGCAGTTCTGGTCACCTCATTACAGGAAAGATGTTGAAGCCATTGAAAGGGTGCAGAGGAGATTTACAAGGATGTTGCCTGGATTGGGGGGCATGCCTTATGAGGATAGGTTGAGGGAGCTTGGTCTCTTCTCCCTGGAGAGACGAAGGATGAGAGGTGACCTGATAGAGGTTTACAAGATGTTGAGAGGTCTGGATAGGGTAGACTCTCAGAGGCTATTTCCAAGGGCTGAAATGGTTGCTACGAGAGGACACAGGTTTAAGGTGCTGGGGGGTAGGTACAGAGGAGATGTCAGGGGTAAGTTTTTCACTCAGAGGGTGGTGGGTGAGTGGAATCGGCTGACGTCGGTGGTGGTGGAGGCAAACTCGTTGGGGTCTTTTAAGAGACTTCTGGATGAGTACATGGGATTTAATGGGATTGAGGGCTATAGATAGGCCGAGAGGTGGGGATGTGATCGGCGCAACTTGTGGGCCGAAGGGCCTGTTTGTGCTGTGGCTTTCTATGTTCTATGTTCTATGTTCATGTTGTTTTGTTTCTTAAAGACTTGACTAGTTGTAAGTATTCGCATTCCAACCATTATTCATGTAAATTGAGTTTGTGTCTTTATATGCTCTGTTTGTGAACAGAATTCCCACTCACCTGAAGAAGGGGCTTGGAGCTCCGAAAGCTTGTGTGGCTTTTGCTACCAAATAAACCTGTTGGACTTTAACCTGGTGTTGTTAAACTTCTTACAGCATTTATTGCCCATCCCTAGTTGCCCTTGGAGGACAGTTGGGAGTCAACCACATTGCTGTGGCTCTGAAGTCCCATGTGGGAAAGACTGGGTAAGGAGGGCCAATTTCCTTCCTAAAGGACAATAGTGAACCAGATGGGTTTTTCCGACAATCGACAATGGTTTCATGGTCATCAGTAGATTCTTCATTCCAGATATTTTTTTATTGAATTCAAATTCCACCATCTGTCGTGGTGGGATTTGAACCCAGGTCCCCAGAACATTGACTGAGGTTCTGGATTAATAGTCTGGTGATAATACCACCATAGAACCATAGAACCATAGAAAATTACAGCTCAGAAACAGGCCTTTTGGCCCGTCTTTGTGCCGAACCATTTTTTGCCTAGTCCCACTGACCTGCACTTGGACCATATCCCTCCACACCCCTCTCATCCATGAACCTGTCCAAGTTTTTCTTAAATGTTAAAAGTGACCCCGCATTTACCACTTTATCCGGCAGCTCATTCCACACTCCCACCACTCTCTGCGTGAAGAAGCCCCCCCCTAATATTCCCTTTAAACTTTTCTCCTTTCACCCTTAACCCATGCCCTCTGGTTTTTTTCTCCCCTAGCTTCAGTGGAAAAAGCCTGCTTGCACTCACTCTATCTATACCCATCAAAATCTGATACACCTCTATCAAATCTCCCCTCATTCTTCTCCGCTCCATGGAACAAAGTCCCAACCTATTCAATCTCTCTCTGTAACTCAGCTTCTCAAGTCCCGGCAACATCCTTGTGAACCTCCTCTGCACTCTTTCAATCTTATTTACATCCTTCCTGTAATTAGGTGACCAAAACTGTACACAATACTCTAAATTCGGCCTCACCAATGCCTTATATAACCTTACCATAACACTCCAACTTTTATACTCGATACTCCGATTTATAAAGGCCAATGTACCAAAGGCACTCTTTACGACCCTATCCACCTGTGACGTCACTTTTAGGGAATTCTGTATCTATATTCCCAGATCCCTCTGTTCAACTGCACTCTTCAGAGTCCTACCATTTACCCTGTACGTTCTACTTTGATTTGTCCTTCCAAAGTGCAATATCTTACACTTGTCTGCGTTAAATTCCATTTGCCATTTTTCAGCCCATTTTTCTAGTTGGTCCAAATCCCTCTGCAAGCTTTGAAAACCTTCCTCACTGTCCACTACACCTCCAATCTTTGTATCATCAGCAAACTTGCTGATCCAATTTACCACATTAACACCCAGATCATTGATATAGATGACAAACAACAATGGACCCAACACCGATCCCTGCGGCACACCACTAGTCACAGGCCCCCACTCAGAGAAGCAATCCTCCACAACCACTCTCTGGCTTCTTCCATTGAGCCAGTGTCTAATCCAATTTACTACCTCCCCATGTATACCTAGCGACTGAACCTTCCTAACTAACCTCCCATGAGGGACCTTGTCAAAGGCCTTGCTGAAATCCAGGTAGACAACATCCATCGCCTTCCCTTCATCCACTTTCCAGGTAAGCTCCTCGAAAAACTCTAATAGATTGGTCAAACATGACCTACCACGCACAAAGCCATGTTGACTCTCCCTAATAAGTCCCTGTCTGTCCAAATATTTGTAGATCCTATCCCTTATCACACCTTCCAATAACTTGCCCACCACCGACGTCAAACTTACTGGCCTATAATTTCCCGGATTTCCTTTGGTCATCATTGAATGGGAAAGATACACCAGACCATCATTGTATGGGAAAGATACAAAGACCAGAAAAGGGCCACAAGGCTATAAGAGCTATTAAAAGGAATTATGAAGGGAGACTTGCCAAGGACATCAGGATCAATAAGAAGCAATGTTATAGTAACCTAAGGGGAAAGCAATGGCCATGAGGAATGCTGGTCCACTAAAAACCAAAAGTGGGGACATTATCAATGACTATGGGGAAATGGCAGACATGTTCAAGAATTACTTTCCCTCAGTGTTTACAGCAGAAAAGGAGGATAGATTGCTGCAAGTCCCCAGGAAAGTAAGAGTGGATCGGGGCAGGGTCTAAATAAAATTCACAGAAATAAAACATCGATAACGAGGAACCTAAAGGAACTAAGGAGTTACAGGACTTGATGGTTTCTATCAGAGGATGTTAAAGGAAGTAGGGGAGCACAGTGTAGATGCCCTAATTACAATCTTTAAAGTTCCCTAGATTTAGGAGTTGTGCCTCTGGATTGGCACAGTGGCAAAGTGGGGATGGCATAGCTCTGCTGCCTCTTAGCGCCAGGGACCCGAGTTCAACTCTGGCCTCGGTGACTGTGTGGAGTTTGTGTCTTCTCCCCGTGTCTGCGTGGGTTTCCGTCGGTTTCTTCCCACACTCCAAAGATGTGCAGGTTAGGTGGATTGGCCATGGTAAATTTGTGGGGTTACAGGAATCGGGAAGGGGAGAGAGCCTCGGTAAGGTGTCACAGAATTGGTGCAGACTTGATGGGCCAAATAGCCTTCTCCTATAGGGATTCTATTCTAGGAATTGGAAAATTGCCCCTGTCGCTCTGCATTTTAAGAAGGGTGATAGAGGATATCCAGGGAATTACAGGCCCAGTTAGCCTAACATCTGTGGTGGGGAAATTATTGGAGTCAATAATCAAGGATGGGGTAACTGAATCCAAAGATTCTACAAATACATAAAAGGCAAAAGAGGAACGAGAGAGAGAGAGTAGGGCCTTTTAAGGATCAACAAGGTCATCTATGTGCAGATCCACAAGAGATGGGTGAGATCCTAAATGAATATTTCTCATCAGTATTTACTGTTGAGAAAAGCATGGATGTTAGGGAAGTTGGGGAAATAAATAGTGATGTCTTGAGGAGTGTACATATTACAGAGAAGGAGGTGCTGAAAGTCTTAAAGCGCATCAAGGTAAATAAATCCCCGGGACCTGATGAAGTGTATCCCAGGACATTGTGGGAGCCGAGAGAGGAACTTGGGGGTCCCCTAGCAGAGATATTTGAATCATCGATCGTCACGGGTGAGGTGCCTGAAGATTGGAGAGTGGCAAATGTTGTGCCTTTATTTAAAAAGGGCTGCAGGGAAAAGCCTGGGAACTGCAGGCCAGTGAACCTCACATCAGCGGTGGGTATTTTGAGAGACAGGATCTACAGGCATTTAGAGAGGCAAGAACTGATTAGGGAAAGTCAACATGGCTTTGTGAGTGGAAAATCATGTCTCACAAATTTGATTGAGTTTTTTGAAGGGGTAACCAAGAAGGTAGATGAGGGCAGTGCAGTTGATGTTGTCTACATTGACTTTTGCAAGGCCTTTGACAAGGTACCGCATGGTAGGTTGCTGCATAAGGTTAAATCTCACGGGATCCAGGGTGAGGTATCTAAGTTGATACAAAATTGGCTTCTTGCCAGATGCCAGAGGGTGGTTGTAGAGGGTTATTTTTCAAACAGGAGGCCTGTGACCAGCGGTGTGCCTGAGGAATCAGTGCTGGGTCCACTGTTATTTGTGATTTATATTAATGATTTGGATGAGAATATAGGAGGCATGGTTAGTACGTTTGCAGATAACACCAAGATTGGTGGCATAGTGAACAGTGAAGACAGTTATCTCTGATTGCAACAGGATCTTGATCAATTGGGCCAGTGGGCTGACGAATGGCAGAGGGAGTTTAATTTAGATAAATGCGATTTTGGTAGATTGAACGAGGGCAGAACTTACTCAGTTAATGGTAGGGCATTGGGGAGAGTGACAGAACAAAGAGATCTATGGGTACATGTTCATAGCTCCTTGGAAGTGGAGTCACAAGTGAACAGAGTGGTGAAGAAGGCATTCAGCATGCTTGGTTTCATTGGTCAGAATTGAATACAGGAGTTGGGTCGTCTTGTTGAAGTTGTACAAGACATTGGTAAGGCCACACTTGGAATACTGTGTACAGTTCTGGTCACCCGATTATAGAAAGGATATTATTAAACTAGAAAGAGTGCAGAAAAGATTAACTAGGATGATACCGGGACTGGGACCGGGAGAGGCTGGATAGACTGGGACTTTTTTCTCTGGAGTGTAGGAGGCTGAGCGGTTATTTTGCAGCGAGGCAAGGAGGAGTGATTTGTTGCAGGAGTGCTGGGGTGAGAAATTGACCTTTAACTTACATTTTCGCGGGCTTTATTTATCTATTTATTAAAGTTTCAACCTGCAAACCGGAAGTAGGCCGCGGGGTGTTCTGGGAAGGGTTTTTTGGAGTGTATTTTTTAGCGCGCGGAAGGTTTAAAAGCAGGCCGCACTATTCAGCGGGCAGCGTTGTAGCGGGCAGCGGAGTGAGCAGGGAGCAGAGTGAGAGCTGAAGGGCTTTGGCTCAACGGGCAGAGGCAGGGTAGGTTCTGTTCTTCGTTCTTCCAGTAATTTCAAGAAACGGGTAATTATGAGTGGGAGGCCAGTTTGTTGCTGTCGTTGTCGGATGTGGGAGTTCATGGAGTCGCCTAGCCTCCCGGAAGTCTATATCTGCACCAGGTGCGTCGAACTGCAGCTCCTGAGAGACCACGTTAGTGAACTGGAGCTGCGGCTCGATGACCTTAGTCTAGTCAGGGAAAATGAGAAGTTAATAGAGGGAAGTTACAGGCAGGTCGTCACACCAGGGCCACGGGAGGAAGACATGTGCGTTACGGTTAGGAAGGGTAAAGGTCACGTACCAGAGAGTACCCCGGTGGTTGTCCCCCTTAACAGTAAGGGATGGGTGTCAGACGGGAGAGAGGAGGGGAGAGAGCAGTCAGTGATGGGATCCCCTGTGGTTGTCCACCTCCAAAATAAGTGTACCATTTTGGATACTGTGGGGGGGGATGACCCTCCAGGGGTAAGCCACGGTGACCAGGTCACTGGCACGGAATCGGGCTCTGTGGCTCAGAAGGGAAAGACGGGGACTATGAGAGCAATAGTAGTGGGGGATGAAATGGTTAGAGGCACAGACAGGCGGTTCTGTGGGCGCAATTCAGGGAGTTGGGTAGTAGGCAAAAAAGCAGGGCCTCTAGGGTAGCGATCTCTGGACTACTCCCAGTGCCACGTGCTAGTGAGGCTAGGAACAGGGAGACTGCACAGCTGAACGTGTGGCTAAAGGACTGGTGCAGGAGGGAGGGTTTCAAATTCGTGGATCACTGGGAAGTCTTCAAGAGAGGATGGCACCTGTACAAGAAGGACGGGTTACACCTAAACTGGAGAGGCACGAATATCCTAGCTGGGAGTTTTGCGAGTGTGGTTCGGGTGGGTTTAAACTAATGTGGCAGGGGGGTGGGGATCGGAACAATAGGTCAATAAGCACAGAGGCTGGGGACGAGGTTGGGGCCAAGACAAGGCTATCTAAGAGGAAGAGCATTCTGGAGGAGGATGACCTCAGTGGGCCTGGAGGTCTGGAGTGCATCTGCTTCAATGCAAGGAGCGTCACGGGCAAGACAGACGAGCTTAGAGCCTTAATGCTTGCGTGGAACTTGGATGTGGTTGCAGTGACGGAGACTTGGTGAAAAGGACCGGACTGACAGCTGAATATTCCGGGGTATAAGTGTTTTGAACAAAGAACAGAACAGTACAGCACAGGAAACAGGCCCTTCGGCCCTCCAAGCCTGTGCCACTCATTGGTCCAACTAGACCATTCGTTTAGAAACATAGAAACAAAAAACTACAGCACAAAACAGGCCCTTCGGCCCCACAAGTTGTGCCAAACATATCCCTACCTTTTAGGCCTACCTATTACCCTCCATCCTATTAAGTCCCACGTACTCATCCAGGAGTCTCTTAAAAGACCCTATTGAGTTTGCCTCCACCACCACTGACGGCAGCCGATTCCACTCGCCCACCACCATCTGTGTGAAAAACTTCCCCCTATATAAGACCCTCGTCAGACCCCACTTGGGAGTACTGTGCTCAGTTCTGGTCGCCTCACTATAGGAAGGATGTGGAAAAGATTGAAAGGGCGCAGAGGAGATTTACAAGGATGTTGCCTGGATTGAGTGGCATGCCTTATGAGGATAGGCTGAGGGAGCTCGGTCTTTTCTCCTTGGAGAGACGAAGGATGAGAGGAGACCTAATAGAGGGATATAAGATATTGCGAGTCATAGATCGGGTGGACTCTCAGAGGCTTTTTCCCAGGCTGGAAATGTCTGCTACGAGAGGACACAGGTCTAAGGTGCTGGGGGGTAGGTACAGGGGAAATGTTAGGGGTATGTTTTTCACACAGAGGGTGGTGGGCGAGTGGAAACGGCTGCCGTCAGTGGTGGTGGAGGCGAACTCAATAGGGTCTTTTAAGAGACTCCTGGATGAGTACATGGGACTTAATAGGATGGAGGGTTATAGGTAGGTCCAGAAGGTACGGATGTGTTCGGCATAACTTGTGGGCCGAAGGGCCTGTTTGTGCTGTAGTTTTTCTATGTTTCTAACTTCCACCCACAGAGACTCTGTAGACAATCCCTCCACAGCATACACCTTCTCTACAGCTGTGACACTATCCCTGATCAGCAGTGCCACTCCCCCCCTCTCTTGCCTCCCTCCCTGTCCTTCCTGACACATCTGAATCCCGGCACCTGTAGTATCCAGTCCTGTCCCTGAGACATCCAAGTCTCCGTAATGGCCACCACATCACACTTCCAGGCATCGATCCACGCTCTGAGCTCATCCCCTTTATTCACTATACTCCTGGCATTAAAGTAAACACATCTCAATCCTTTGGTCTGAGCTCTCCCCTTCTCTATCCCCCATCCATCCTCCCTCTTGCACCGTCTATAACGCTTCTCTGTTTGCGAGCTAACTTCCTCACTCCCAGTCACCTCGTCTCGATCCCCTCCCCCCAACCTATCTAGTTTAAAGTCTCCCCAGTAGCCTTAGCCAACCTTGCCGCCAGGATATTGGTCCCCCTAGGATTCAAGTGCCACCCGTTGTTTGTGTTCAGGTCACACCTGCCCCTAAAGAGGTCCCAATGGTCCAGGAACCTGAATCTCTGCCCCCTGCACCAGTCCCTCAGCCACACATTCATCCTCCACCTCACTCCATTCCTGTCCTCACCTTCCCGTGGCACAGGCAGCAATCCTGAGATTACTACCTTTGCTTTCCTCCTTCTCAGCTGTCTCCCTCATTCCCTAGACTCTCTTTTCATGACCCCTTCCTTCCCACATTAGCGGTACCAATATGTACCGCTACCTCTGGCTCCTCTCCCTCCCACCTCAGGATTTCTGGGAGTCGACCAGAGACATCCTGGATCCCGGCCCCAGGAAGGCAGACCACCATCCGAGACTCCCGCCTGCCTCCGCAAAAACGCCTGTCCGACCCCCTTACTGTCGAGTCCCCGATTAACACTGCCTTCCTCCTCTTTTCCTTAGCCCTCTGAGTTACAGGGCCGGACTCCACTCCGGAGACACGGCCACTGCTGCATCCCCCCAGGCGGGCTGTCCCCCCCAGCAGTACTCAGGCAGGAGTACTTGTTGTGTAGGGGCACATCCACCGGGGTGCTCTCAATCACCCGAGCTTTACCCTTCTTGGCCGTCACCCACTTGGCCTCCACCCGTGGCCCTGGTGTGACCACCTGATGATAGCTCTTGTCTATCACCTCCTCATTCTCCCTCATCAGCCTAAGATCCTCGAGCTGCAGTTCCAGCTCCCTAACACGGTCTCTCAGGAACCGCAGCTCGACACACCCCTCACAGATGTGGATGTCCGGGAGGCCAGATGCCTCCAGGACCTCCCACATCCTACACTGGGAACAACACACTGGCTTCACACTCATATTTGCCCCTTTATACCAAGGTACCCAGAGAAAAGTAAATATGAAAAAACTCACCCCTGCTCGCCCTATCCCCCAAAGCCCTGTGAGCCAAAGCCCTTATAGCTCACACTCTGCTCCCTGCTCACTCGACTGCCTGCTCCCGACGCTGCCCGCTGAATACTGCAGCCTCCCTTTTATACTTCGCGCGCTTAAAAAACCCTTCCCAGACTCCTTAGCAGCCCACTTCCGGTTTTCAGTTTAAAATGAAGAAAAATACTTCTACAAACAAAAAGGCAAAAAAACCACACTCACTGACTAAATAAATAAATAAATCTCTCACCAGCACTCCTGCTAAAAATCACTCCCTCTCTGCTTGCTCCAGTGGAACAAGCCCTCCATTCCCAGAATGCTCATGTGACTATCCAGGTAAGTCTTAAACGATGTCAGCGTGCCTGCCTCCACCACCCTACTTGGCAGCACATTCCAGGCCCCCACCACTCTCTGTGTAAAAAACATCCCTCTGATACCTGAGTTATACCTCTCTCACCTTGAGCCTGTGACCCCTCGTGATCGTCACCTCCGACCTGGGAAAAAGCTTCCCACTGTTCACCCGATCTATACCCTTCATAATTTTGTACACCTCTATGAGGTCTCCCCTCATTCTCCGTCTTTCCAGGGAGAACAACCCCAGTCTACCCAATCTCTCCTCATAGCTAAGACCCTCCATACCAGGCAACATCGTGGTAAACCTTCTCTGCACTCTCTCTAAAGCCTCCACGTCCTTCTGGTAGTGCGGCGACCAGAACTGGACGCAGTACTCCAAATGAGGCCTAACCAGCGTTCTACACAGCTGCAACATCAGACTCCAGCTTTTATACTCTATACCCCGTCTTATAAAGGCAAGCATACCATATGCCTTCTTCACCACCTTCTCCACCTGTGCTGCCACCTTCGCTTTAGGTGAGACAGAGGAGAGGCGAGGAGAGGTGGGGGAGTAGCAATGCTGGTTAGGGAGCATATTACAGCGGTGCAGAGGGTGGACAATTTGGAAGGGTCAGGTAACGAGTCACTGTGGGTGGAGCTCAGAAACAGGAAGGGTGCAGTCACTATGCTGGGGGTATACTACAGGCCTCCCAACAACCCACTGGAAGTTGAGGAACGGATATGTAAGGGGAGTCTGGACAGGTGCAGAAAAAATAGGGTTGTTGTAGTGGGAGACTTTAATTTCCCTCACATAGACTGGAAATCGCTTAGGGCTGGGGGCCTGGATGTGGCAAATAGTGACCACAATTCTGTAAACTTTAGGATAGTAATGGAAAAAGATGAGTGTTGTCCTATGGGTAAGGTGCTGAATTGGGGGAAGGCTAACTACAGCCGGATTACGCAGGATTTGGTGGCTGTTGATTGGGAGAGGCTGTTCGAGGGTAAATCCACATCTGGCATGTGTGAGTCTTTTAAGGAGCAGTTGATAGGACTGCAGGACAGGCATGTGCCTGTAAAGAGGAAGGATAGGAAAGATAGGATTCGGGAGCCGTGGATAACCAGTGAAATTGTGGGTCTAATCAAAAAGAAAAAAGAGGCATACATGAGGTCCAGGCAGCTAAAAACAGTTGGAGCACTGGAGGAATACAGAGAAAGTAGAAAAGAACTCAAACAGGGAGCTAGAAGGGCAAAAAGGGGTCAGGAAATGTCCTTGGCAAACAGGATTAAGGAGAATCCTAAGGCATTTTATACATACGTTCGGAACAAGAGAGTTGTTAGGGAAAGAATCGGACCTCTCAGGGACAATGGAGGGGAATTATGCTCAGAACCAAAGGAAGTAGGAGAGATCCTAAATAAATACTTTGCATCAGTATTCACAAAGGAAAGGGACATGTTGACTGGTATTGTCTCAGAGAGATGTGTTGACCCGTTAGAAAAAATCTCAATTTCAAGGGAGGAAGTGTTCGGTTTTTTAGGAAACATTAAGACAGACAAATCCCCAGGGCCAGATGGCATCTATCCGAGACTCCTCAAGGAGGTAAGAGATGAAATTGCTGGGCCTCTAACAGAAATCTTTGTCTCTTCACTGGACACAGGTGAGGTCCCAGAGGATTGGAGGAGAGCAAATGTGGTCTTGTTATTTAAGAAGGGTAGCAAGGATAACCCGGGTAATTATAGGCTGGTGAGCTTGACGTCCGTGGTAGGGAAATTGTTGGAGAAGATTCTTAGAGATAGGATATATGCGCATTTCGAACTGAATAATCTCATTGGCGATAGACAAAGAACAAAGAACAAAGAACAGTACAGCACAGGAAACAGGCCCTTCGGCCCTCCAAGCCTGTGCCGCTCCTTGGTCCAACTAGACCAATCGTTTGTATCCCTCCATTCCCAGGCTGCTCATGTGACTATCCAGGTAAGTCTTAAACGATGTCAGCGTGCCTGCCTCCACCACCCTACTTGGCAGCGCATTCCAGGCCCCCACCACCCTCTGTGTAAAAACATCCCTCTGATATCTGAGTTATACTTCGCCCCTCTCACCTTGAGCCCGTGACCCCTCGTGATCGTCACCTCCGACCTGGGAAAAAGCTTCCCACTGTTCATCCTATCTATCCCCTTCATAATCTTGTACACCTCTATTAGATCTCCCCTCATTCATAAGAACATAAGAAATAGGAGCAGGAGTAGGCCATCTAGCCCCTCGAGCCTGCCCCGCCATTCAATAAGATCATGGCTGATCTGACGTGGATCAGTACCACTTACCCGCCTGATCCCCATAACCCTTAATTCCTTTACCGATCAGGAATCCATCCATCCGCGCTTAAAACATATTCAGCGAGGTAGCCTCCACCACCTCAGTGGGCAGAGAATTCCAGAGATTCACCACCCTCTGGGAGAAGAAGTTCCTCCTCAACTCTGTCTTAAACCGACCCCCCTTTATTTTGAGGCTGTGTCCTCTAGTTTTAACTTCCTTACTAAGTGGAAAGAATCTCTCCGCCTCCACCCTATCCAGCCCCCGCATTATCTTATAAGTCTCCATAAGATCCCCCCTCATCCTTCTAAACTCCGAGTACAAACCCAATCTCCTCAGCCTCTCCTCATAATCCAAACCCCTCATCTCCGGTATCAACCTGAATCTCTCTGCAGATCTTCTCCGTCCTCCACACGATTCACTTTTCCACTTATCTTTGTGTCGTCTGCAAACTTCGTTACCCTACACTCCGTCCCCTCCTCCAGATCATCGATATAAATGGTAAACAGTTGCGGCCCGAGTACCGATCCCTGCGGCACGCCACTAGTTACCTTCCTCCAACCGGAAAAACACCCATTTATTCCGACTCTTTGCTTCCTGTCGGATAGCCAGTCCCCAATCCACTTTAACACACTACCCCCAACTCCGTGTGCCCTAATCTTTTTCAGCAGCCTTTTATGGGGCACCTTATCAAACGCCTTTTGGAAATCCAAAAACACCGCATCCACCGGTTCTCCTCCATCAACCGCCCTCGTCACATCTTCATAAAAATCCAACATGTTCGTCAAGCACGACTTTCCCCTCATGAATCCATGCTGCGTCTGATTGATCGAACCATTTCTATCCAGATGCCCTGCTATCTCCTCTTTAATAATGGATTCCAGCATTTTCCCTACTACAGACGTTAAGCTGACCGGCCTATAGTTACCCGCCTTTTGTCTCCTTCCTTTTTTAAACAGCGGCGTAACATTAGCCGTTTTCCAATCAACCGGCACTACCCCAGAATGCAACGAGTTTTGAGAAATAATCACTAACGCATCCACTATTACCTCTGACATTTCTTTCAATACCCTGGGATGCATTCCATCCGGACCCGGGGACTTGTCCACCTTCAGTCCCATTAGTCTACCCAGCACTGCCTCTCTGGTAACATTAATCGTATTAAGTATTTCTCCTGCTGCCAACCCTCTATCGTTAATATTTGGCAAACTATTTGTGTCCTCCACCGTGAAGACCGACACAAAAAACGTATTTAAAGACTCAGCCATATCCTCATTTCCCACTATTAACTCCCCCCTCTCGTCCTCCAAGGGTCCAACATTCACTCTAGCCACTCTATTCCTTTTTATATATTTATAAAAACTTTTACTATCATTTTTTATATTAATTGCTAGCCTAGCTTCATAGTCTATCCTTCCTTTCTTTATCGCTTTCCTAGTTTCTCTTTGTTGTTTCTTAAATTTTTCCCAATCACTTGTTTCTCCACTATTTTTGGCCACTCTGTACGCAGCTGTTTTTATTTTAATACTCTCCTTTATTTCCTTCGTTATCCACGGCTGGTTCTCCCTTTTCTTACAATCCTTGTTTTTTGCTGGAATATATTTTTGCTGAGAACTGAAAAGGATCTCCTTAAAAATCCTCCACTGTTCCTCAGCTATCCTACCTGCCAGCCTGCTCTCCCAGTCTACCTTAGCCAATTCATCCCTCATCCTATCATATTTCCCTCTGTTCAAACAGAGGACACTGGTTTGGGACCAAACTTTCTCCTCTTCCATCTGAATCAGAAATTCGACCATATTGTGGTCACTAGACCCAAGAGGGTCCTTCACAATAAGATCCTTAATTCTACCTACCTCGTTACACAATACCAGATCCAAAATAGCTCGTTCCCTCGTCGGTTCCGTAACATGCTGTTCAAGGAAACTATTCCGACAGCATTCTAAGAACTCTTCCTCCATTCCACCCTTACCGACTTGAGTCTGCCAGTCAATGTGCATGTTGAAGTCCCCCATGATTATTGCCGTTCCGTTTTTACACGCATCCCTTATCTGCTTGTTTACAGCCCTCCCTACCTCAACATTATTATTTGGGGGCCTATATACCACACCTACTAGTGTCTTTCTCCCTCTACTATTCCTCATCTCTACCCATAATGATTCCACGTTTTGTTCCTCAGAGCCTATGTCATCCCTCAGTACTACCCTGATATTATCTCTTATTAATAGCGCGACCCCACCACCTTTTCCTTCCTGTCTATTCTTCCTAAACGCCTGATACCCCTGGATATTCATCTCCCAGTCCTGGTCACCTTTCAGCCACGTTTCTGTAATGGCCACTAGATCGTACCCACTTGTGCTGATTTGCACCATCAACTCATTCACCTTGTTCCGAATGCTTCGTGCATTCAGGCAAAGTGTCCTTATTCCAGCTTTTATCTGAACCCGCTTTGATGAGTCGCGAACACCGTCTCCCTCTACTCCCTTATCTAAATTACCGCCTTCATTCACTTGCACCCTCTCCTCTACCATTAATTTTGTAATTCCCCTTACCCCTGCATCCTCCCCCCCATCAATTAGTTCCTTGATCCTAGTCAACTCTTCTAGCTCCCCTCCCCCCAACCTATCTAGTTTAAATTCTCCCCAGTAGCCTTAGCCAACCTACCGGCCAGGATATTGGTCCCCGTGTGATTCAAGTTCCACCCGTTTTTTGTATACAGATCACCCCTGCCCCTAAAGAGGTCCCAATGGTCCAGGAACCTGAATCCCTGCCCCCTGCACCAGTCCCTCAGCCACACATTCATCCTCCACCTCACTCCATTCCTGCCCTCACCTTCCCATGGCACAGGCAGTAATCCTGAGATTACTACCTTTGCTTTCCTCTTTCTCAGCTGTCTCCTTAATTCCCTGTACTCCCTTTTCACGACCCCTTCTCCCTTCCTACCCACATCAGCGGTACCAATATGTACCGCTACCTCAGGCTCCTCTCCCTCCCACCTCAGGATTTCCGGGACGCGACTAGCGACATCCTGGATCCCGGCCCCAGGGAGGCAGACCACCATGCGAGAATCCCGCCTACCTCCGCAGAAACGCCTGTCTGTCCCCTTCACCATCGAGTCCCCGATTAATACCGCCTTCCTCCTCTTTTCCTTAGCCCTCTGAGTTACAGGGCTGGACTCCACTGCGGAGACACGGCCACTGCTGCTTCCCCCAGGCGGGCTGTCCCCCCCAGCAGTACTCAAGCAGGAGTACTTGTTGTGCAGGGGCAAATCCACTGGGGTGCTCTCAACCACCCTAGCCTTACCCTTCCTGGCCGTCACCCACTTGGCCTCTTCCCGTGGCCCTGGTGTGACCACCTGATGATAGCTCTTGTCTATCACCTCCTCATTCTCCCTCATCAGCCTAAGATCCTCGAGTTGTAGTTCCAGCTCCCTAACACGGTCTCTCAGGAACCGCAGCTCGACACACCCCTCACAGATGTGGATGTCCGGGAGGCCAGATGCCTCCAGGACCTCCCACATCCTACACTGGGAACAACACATTGGTTTCACACTCATACTGGACACTTTATGTCAAGTAAGACAGTGAAAAGTTAATAAGAGTGTAAGGAAACAAAAACTCACCCCTGCTCGTCCAAGCCGTGTGAGCCAAAGCCCTGACAGCTCACTCAACTTCCCACTCACTCTGCTGTCCGCTACGATGCTGCCCGCTGTATACTTTGGTGCACTTTTAAACCCTCCAAAAACTTCCCCTGGCCACTCCTGGCCTGACTTCCGGTTTTGAAAAAAACCTCCGATTTTAAACCCAAAATTAACTGAAAAAATAAATAATTAATTACAGTCAGAAAACCCACTCTCTTACCCTCAGCCTGCTCCTGGGAACAATGAAGCTGAACCTCCAAGGTAAGCCCTTTTTAAACCCTCCAAAAACTTCCCCTGGCCACTCCTGGCCTGACTTCCGGTTTTGAAAAAAACCTCCGATTTTAAACCCAAAATTAACTGAAAAAATAAATAATTAATTACAGTCAGAAAACCCACTCTCTTACCCTCAGCCTGCTCCTGGGAACAATAGGTTCCGTACTGATTTTCCCGCCTTCACCTTTTATAGGCCCTATTCCTTCATGTCTCATCCTTTTACTCTTCACATATAGAACATAGAACATAGAAAGCCACAGCACAAACAGGCCCTTCGGCCCACAAATTGCGCCGATCACATCCCCACCTCTAGGCCTATCTATAGCCCTCAATCCCATTAAATCCCATGTACTCATCCAGAAGTCTCTTAAAAGACCCCAACGAGTTTGCCTCCACCACCACCGACGTCAGCCGATTCCACTCACCCACTCATATTTATAGAACGCCTTAGGGTTTTCCTTAATTCTACTTGCCAAGGCCTTCTCGTGACCCCTTCTGGCTCTCCTAATTTCCTTCTTTAGTCCCTTCCTACAAGCCGTATACTCATCTAGATCCCTATCTTCACCAAGCTCTCTGAACCTTTTGTACGCTTTCCTTTTCTTCTCGACTAGGTTCCGCACAGCTTTCGTGCACCACGGTTCCTTTAACCGACCAACTCCTCCCTGTCTGCTCGGAACATTGTCCTGTAGAACCCTAGACAGACATTCCTTGAAATACTGCCACCTCTTTTCAGTAGATTTCCCCGAGAATTTGATCCACTGGAGCAAGCTGAGAGGGGTGATTGAAAGCAGCAGTGCAGGTGAGAGATTAATTGGATTAATTGAATTGTTTATTTATTTAATTAGTCAGCTAGTGTGTGTATTTTTTTGGCCTTTACTTTAACAGCAGTTTTTCAAGTTTAAAGTGAAAACTAGAAGTGGGCAGCAAAGGAGTCTGGGAAGGGTTTTTATTTTAACTTTAAAAGTCAGTTACCTGGGAGGTTCCCCCTCATTGATCCACTGGAGCAAGCTGAGAGGGGTGATTGAAGGCAGCAGTGCTGGTGAGAGATTAATTGAATTGTTTATTTATTTAATTAGTCAGCTAGTGTGTGTATTTTTTTGGCCTTTACTTTAACAGCAGTTTTTCAAGTTTAAAGTGAAAACTAGAAGTGGGCAGCAAAGGAGTCTGGGAAGGGTTTTTTAAGCGCGTGAAGTATAAAAGGTAGGCTGCAGTATACAGCGGGCAGCGTCAGGAGCGGGCAGTGGAGTGTGTGGGAAGCAGAGTGTGAGCTATAAGACTTTGGCTCACAGGGCTTGAGTGTGTGGGAAGCAGAGTGTGAGCTATAAGACTTTGGCTCACAGGGCTTGAGTGTGTGGGAAGCAGAGTGTGAGCTATAAGACTTTGGCTCACAGGGCTTAGGCTGAAAGGGCGAGCAGGGGTGAGTTGAATTCATTTTTGCACTTTCTACCTGGTACTGGCAAGGTATCTAGAGGGGATGGGTGTGCAGGCAGTGCAATGTTCCTCTTGCACTATGTTTGAGGTGAGGGACGACGACAGTGTCCCTACTGATTACACCTGTGGGAAGTGCACCCATCTGCAGCTCCTCCAAAACCGTGTTCGGGAACTGGAGCTGGAGTTGGATGAACTTAGGATCATCAGGGACGCAGAGATGGCCATAGACACAAGCTTTAGGAATACAGTTACTCCAAGGATTGAAAACAGATGGGTGACGGTGAGAGGGGCTGGGAGGAAGCAGTCCGTGCAGGGATCCCCGGTGGTCGTTCCCCTTAGCAACAAGTATTCCGCTTTGGATACGGTTGAGGGGGATGACATACCAGTGGGGAGCCGCAGTGAGAGGATCTCCAGCACTGTGTCCGTCTCTGTGGCTCGGGAGGGAAAGGGGGAGAGCGGGAGGGCGATAGTTATTGGGGACTCGTTAGTTAGAGGGATAGATAGGAGGTTCTGTGGCAGCAAAAGAGACTCACGGATGGTACGTTGCCTACCGGATGCCAAGGTCCGTGATGTCTCAGACCGTGTTTTCCAGATTCTGAAGCGGGAGGGGAAACAGTCACAAGTCGTGGTGCACATTGGTACCAATGACATAGGTAAGAGAAGGGACGGGGATTTAAAGCAGGAATTTCTGGAGCTGGGCTGGAAGCTGAGAGCCAAGACAAAACATGTGGTCATCTCTGGTACGTTGCCGGTACCACGTGGCCGGTACCACGTGATAGCGAGTTGAGGAACAGGGAGAGAGTGCAGTTAAATAGGTGGTTGCAGGGATGGTGTAGGAGGGAGGGTTTCAGATACGTGGATAATTGGAACACGTTCTGGGGAAGGTGGGACCTGTACAAACAGGACGGGGTGCACCTGAAGCAGAGGGGCACCAATATCCTCGGAGGGAAATTTGTTACGGCTCTTCAGGGGGGTTTAAACTAATTTGTCAGGGGAGTGGGAAAGGGAGTTGTAGTCCAGAAGTCAGTGAGGGTGGTGAGGTATTGGGGAAGGTATCAGGGTCAAGGGTGGGTACTGGTAGACAGGAAGGTGGGTTGAAGTGTGTCTACTTCAATGCAAGGAGCATCCGGAACAAGGTAGATGAACTTGGGGCGTGGATTGGTACTTGGGACTACGATGTTGTGGCCATTACGGAGACGTGGGTAGAACAAGGACAGGAATGGTTGTTGGACGTTCCGGGGTATAGATGTTTCACTAAGTGTGGGGAAGCTGGTAAAAGAGGTGGAGGAGTGGCATTGTTAATCAAGGATAGTTTAACGGCTGCGGAAAGGCACTTCGTGGGGGATCTGCACACTGAGGTAATATGGGCTGAAGTTAGAAATAGGAAAGGAACGGTCACGTTGCTAGGAGTTTACTATAGGCCCCCAAATAGTAATAGAGATGTGGAGGAAGAAATTGCTAAGCAGATTATGGATATGTGTGGGGGTCACAGGGTAGTTGTCATGGGGGACTTTAACTTTCCAAATATTGATTGGAACCTTTGTAGGTCAAATAGTTTGGATGGGGCAGTTTTTGTGCAGTGTGTGCGGGAGGGTTTCCTGACACAATATGTGGATGGGCCGACTAGAGGTGAGGCCACATTGGATTTGGTACTGGGAAATGAACGGGGCCAAGTGTTAGATTTGGTTGTGGGAGAGCAATTTGGAGATAGTGACCACAATTCAGTGTCTTTTGTTATTGCAATGGAGAGGGATAGGGCCGTACGGCAGGGCAAGGTTTACAATTGGGGGAGGGGTAATTATGATGCAATTAGGCAAGAATTAGGGGGCATAAGTTGGGAACAGAAACTGTCAGAGAAAGGCACAAATGAAAAGTGGAACTTTTTCAAGGAACAAATACTGGATGTCCTTGATAGGTATGTTCCTGTCAGGCAGGGAGGAAATGGCCGAGTGAGGGAACCATGGTTCACGAAAGAGGTGGAATGTCTTGTGAAAAGGAAGAGGGAAGCTTATGTAGGGATGAGGAAACAAGGTTCAGATGGCTCGATTGAGGGTTACAAGTTAGCAAGGAATGAGCTGAAAAAGGGGCTTAGGAGAGCTAGGAGGGGACATGAGAAGTCCTTGGCGGGTCGGATCAAGGAAAACCCCAAGGCTTTTTACTCTTATGTGAGGAATAAAAGAATGACCAGGGTGAGGTTAGGGCCGCTCAAGGACAGTAGTGGGAACTTGTGTATGGAGTCAGTAGAGATAGGCGAGGTGATGAATGAATACTTTTCTTCAGTGTTCACCAAGGAGAGGGGCCATGTTTTTGAGGAAGAGAAGGTGTTACAGGCTAATAGGCTGGAGGAAATAGATGTTCGGAGGGAGGATGTCTTGGCAGTTTTGAATAAACTGAAGGTCGATAAGTCCCCTGGGCCTGATGAAATGTATCCTAGGATTCTGTGGGAGGCAAGGGATGAGATTGCAGAGCCTTTGGCGTTGATCTTTGGGTCCTCACTGTCCACGGGGATGGTGCCAGAGGACTGGAGAATGGCGAATGTTGTTCCTCTGTTTAAGAAAGGGAATAGAAATGACCCTGGTAATTATAGACCGGTTAGTCTTACTTCGGTGGTTGGTAAATTGATGGAAAGGGTCCTTAGGGATGGGATTTACGACCATTTAGAAAGATGCGGATTAATCCGAGATAGTCAGCACGGATTCGTGAAGGGCAAGTCGTGCCTCACAAATTTGATAGAATTTTTTGAGGAGGTAACTAAGTGTGTTGATGAAGGTAGGGCAGTTGATGTCATATACATGGATTTTAGTAAGGCGTTTGATAAGGTCCCCCATGGTCGGCTTATGATGAAAGTGAGGAGGTGTGGGATAGAGGGAAAGTTGGCCGATTGGATAGGTAACTGGCTGTCTGACCGAAGACAGAGGGTGGTGGTCGATGGAAAATTTTCGGATTGGAGGCAGGTTGCTAGCGGTGTGCCGCAGGGATCAGTGCTTGGTCCTCTGCTCTTTGTGATTTTTATTAATGACTTAGAGGAGGGGGCTGAAGGGTGGATCAGTAAATTTGCTGATGACACCAAGATTGGTGGAGTAGTGGATGAGGTGGAGGGCTGTTGTAGGCTGCAAAGAGACATAGATAGGATGCAAAGCTGGGCTGAAAAATGGCAAATGGAGTTTAACCCTGATAAATGTGAGGTGATTCATTTTGGTAGGACTAATTTAAATGTGGATTACAGGGTCAAAGGTAGGGTTCTGAAGACTGTGGAGGAACAGAGAGATCTTGGGGTCCATATCCACAGATCTCTAAAGGTTGCCAGTCAAGTGGATAGAGCTGTGAAGAAGGCCTATAGTGTGTTAGCTTTTATTAACAGGGGGTTGGAGTTTAAGAGCCGTGGGGTTATGCTGCAACTGTACAGGACCTTGGTGAGACCACATTTGGAATATTGTGTGCAGTTCTGGTCACCTCACTATAAGAAGGATGTGGAAGCGCTGGAAAGAGTGCAGAGGAGATTTACCAGGATGCTGCCTGGTTTGGAGGGTAGGTCATATGAGGAAAGGTTGAGGGAGCTAGGGCTGTTCTCTCTGGAGCGGAGGAGGCTGAGGGGAGACTTAATAGAGGTGTATAAAATGATGAAGGGGATAGATAGAGTGAACGTTCAAAGACTATTTCCTCGGGTGGATGGAGCTATTACAAGGGGGCATAACTATAGGGTTCGTGGTGGGAGATACAGGACGGATATCAGAGGTAGGTTCTTTACGCAGAGAGTGGTTGGGGTGTGGAATGGACTGCCTGCAGTGATAGTGGAGTCAGACACTTTAGAAACATTTAAGCGGTTATTGGATAGGCACATGGAGCACACCAGGATGATAGGGAGTGGGATAGCTTGATCTTGGTTTCAGATAAAGCTCGGCACAACATCGTGGGCCGAAGGGCCTGTTCTGTGCTGTACTGTTCTATGTTTAATACCTCCTTCCAATTTACTCCTCTGATTTGCTGCCTTATGTCTTCATATTTCCCCTTACTCCATATAAACGCTTTCCGGATTTATCTGGATTAAATTCCATCTGCCATTTCTCCGCCCAATGTTCCAGCCTATCTATATCCTGCTGTATTCTCTGACAATGTTCATCACTATCCGCAACTCCAGAAATCTTTGTGTCGTCCACAAACTCACTGATCACACCAGCTACATCTTCCTCCAAATCGTTTATATATATCACAAACAGCAGAGGTCCAAGTACCGAGCCCTGCGGAACTCCACTAGTCACAGACCTCCAACCGGAAAAAGAACCCTCCACTGTTACCCTCTGTCTTCTATGGCTAAGCCAGTTCTCCACCCATCTAGCTAGCTCACCTTTTATCCCATGAGATTTAATCCTTTGCACCAGTCTGCCATGAGGGACCTTGTCAAACACTTTACTAAAATCCATATAGACGACATCCAAGGCCCTTCCCTCGTCAATCGTTTTTGTCACCTCCTCAACAAGCTCAACCAAATTTGTGAGGCATGACCTCCCTCGTACAAAACCATGTTGTCTATCGCTAATGAGATTATTCAGTTCTAAATGTGCAGATGTCCTATCTTTAAGAATCTTCTCCAACAATTTCCCTACCACAGACGTCAAGCTCACCGACCTATAATTACCCGGGTTATCCTTGCTACCCTTCTTAAATAACGGGACCACATTTGCTATCCTCCAATCTTCTGGGACCTCACCTGTGTCCAGCGAAGAGACAAAGATTTATGTTAGAGGCCCAGCAATTTCATCTCTTGCCTCCCTGAGGAGTCTACGATAGATGCCATCTGGCCCTGGGGATTTGTCTGTCTTAATGTTTCCTAAAAAACCTAACACTTCCTCCCCTGAAATTGAGATTTTTTCTAACGGGTCAACACATCTCTCTGAGACAATACCAGTCAACATGTCCCTCTCCTTTGTGAATACTGATGCAATGTATTCATTTAGGATCTCTCCTACTTCCTTTGGTTCTGAGAATAATTCGCCTCCATTGTCCCTGAGAGGTCCGATTCTTTCCCTAACAACTCTCTTGTTCCGAACGTATGTATAAAATGCCTTAGGATTCTCCTTAATCCTGTTTGCCAAGGACATTTCCTGACCCCTTTTTGCCCTTCTAGCTCCCTGTTTGAGTTCTTTTCTACTTTCTCTGTATTCCTCCAGTGCTCCATCTGTTTTTAGCTGCCTGGACCTCATGTATGCCTCTTTTTTCTTTTTGATTAGACCTACAATTTCACTGGTTATCCACGGCTCCCGAATCCTACCTTTCCTATCCTTCCTCTTTACAGGCACATGCCTGTCCTGCAGTCCTATCAACTGCTTCTTAAAAGACTCCCACATGCCAGATGTGGATTTACCCTCGAACAGCCTCTCCCAATCAACAGCCACCAAATCCTGCGTAATCCGGCTGTAGTTAGCCTTCCCCCAATTCAGCACCTTACCCATAGGACAACACTCATCTTTTTCCATCACTATCCTAAAGTTTACAGAATTGTGGTCACTGTTTGCCACATGTTCCCCTACTGAAACTTTGATGACCTGACCGGACTCATTCCCCAGTACTAGGTCCAGTATAGCCCCCTCTCGAGTTGGACTGTCAACATATTGTTACAAAGAACCTTCCTGTACGCATTTTATAAATTCTTCCCCGTCCAGGCCCCCAGCCCTAAGCGATTTCCAGTCTATGTGAGGGAAATTAAAGTCTCCACTACAACAACCCTATTTTTTCTGCACCTGTCCAGAATCTCCTTACATATCCATTCCTCAACTTCCAGTGGGTTGTTGGGAGGCCTGTAGTATACCCCCAGCACAGTGTCTGCGCCCTTCCTGTTTCTGAGCTCCACCCACAGTGACTCGTTACCTGACCCTTCCATATTGTCCACCCTCTGTACCGCTGTAATATGCTCCCTAACCAGCATTGCTACTCCCCCACCTCTCCTCGCCCCTCCTCTGTCTCACCTAAAACACTTGTACCCCGGAATATTCAGCTGCCAGTCCTGTCCTTCTTTTAACCAAGTCTCCGTCACTGCAACCACATCCAAGTTCCGCGCAAGCATTTAGGCTCTAAGCTCGTCTGTCTTGCCCGTGACGCTCCTTGCATTGAAGCAGATGCACTCCAGACCTCCAGGCCCACTGAGGTCATCCTCCTCCAGAATGCTCTTCCTCTTAGATAGCCTTGTCTTGGCCCCAACCTCGTCCCCAGCCTCTGTGCTTATTGACCTGTTGTTCTGATCTCCACCCCCCTCCCACATTAGTTTAAACCCACCCGAACCACACTCGCAAAACTCCCAGCTAGGATATTTGTGCCCATGAAAAAGCATTGGCCATCAGGATTAAGGAAAATCCCAAGGCTTTTTACACATATATAAAGAGCAAGAGGGTAGCCAGGGAGAGGGTTGGCCCACTCAAGGACAAGGGAGGGAATCTATGTGTGGAGCCAGAGGAAATGGGTGAGGTATTAAATGAGTACTTTGCATCAGTATTCACCAAAGAGAAGGACTTGGTGGATGATGAGTCTGGGAAAGGATGTGTTGATAGTTTGAGTCATGTTGAGATCAAAAGTAGGAGATGTTGGAGTTATTAAGAAACATTAAGGTAGACAAGTCCCCTGGGCCTGATGGGATATACCCCAGAATACTGAGAGAGGCAAGGGAGGAAATTGCTGGGGCCTTGACAGAAATCTTTGTATCCTCACTGGCTACAGAGGAGGTCATGATGTGGAGATGCCAGCGTTGGACTGGGGTAAACACAGTAAGAAGTCTCATAATACCAGGTTCAAGTCCAACAGGTTTATTTGGTAGCAAAAGCCACTAGCTTTCGGAGTGCTGCTCCTTCGTCAGCTGAGTGGGAGTTCTGTTCACAAACAGAGCATACAAAGACACAAACTCAATTTACAGACTAATGATTGGAATGCGAGTCTTTACAGCTAATCAAGTCTTAAAGGTACAGACAATGTGAGTGGAGAGAGCGTTAAGCACAGGTTAAAGAGATCTGTATTGTCTCCAGACAGGATAGGACAGGACAGTCAACTTGTCCGACTACACACTTCAACCAGATGAAATCGAAGTTCTCAGCCGTGGGCTCAATTTTTGCCCCACCACCAAAATAGACCCCATCAGTCTCGCAGCAGACACAGAGGAATTCATCAGGCGAATGAGGCTGCGGGAGTTCTTCCACAAACGTCAAGAGGCCAACAGCGAACACAATGAGACAGCCAATGAACCGGAACAACCGAAAGAAAGATCCGCAGTGCAGCAACCGAAGGGGAAATAGTCGAATTGGACTCCTCCGGAAGGCCGCTGCCCTCGACTTGACATTTATGCCCAAGCCATCAGGACCATCAAGCTGTCAACACCAAATTCATCAGCCGCACTCACAAGACAGCCCCGAACATCACCCAAGCACAACGCAACGCCATCCACGCTCTCAAGACCAACCGCAACATTGTCATCAAACCAGCAGACAAAGGAGGGGCCATCGTCATACTGAATAGAACGGATTACTGCAAAGAAGTGTACCGACAACTGAACAACGAGGAACACTACAGACAGTTACCCACAGATCCGACCAAAGACACACCCGTCAACTCAACACTCTGATCAAGACCTTTGATCCGGACCTGCAGAGCACCCTCCGTGCTCTCATCCCATGTACTCCCCGCGTTGGAGATCTCTACTGCCTCCTGAAGATACACAAGGCAAACACACCCGGCCGTCCCACCGTATCGGGCAATGGGACCCTGTGCGAGAACCTCTCCGGCAATGTCAAGGGCATCCTGAAACCCATTGTACAAAGAACCCCAGCATTTGTCACGACACGACGGACTTCCTACAGAAACTCAACACATAAAGAAGAACAAAGAACAATACAGCACAGGAACAGGCCCTTCGGCCCTCCAAGCCCGCGCCGCTCCCTGGTCCAAACTAGACCATTCTTTTGTATCCCTCCATTCCAACTCCATTCATGTGGCTATCTAGATAAGTCTTAAATGTTTCGAGTGTGTCTACCTCCACCACCTTGCCCGGCAGCGCATTCCAGGCCCCCACCACCCTCAGTGTAAAATACGTCCTTCTGATATTCCTGTTAAACCTCCCCCCACCTCACCTTGAACCTATGACCCCTCGTGAACGTCACCACCGATCTGGGAAAAAGCTTCCCACCGTTCACCCTATCTATGCCTTTCATAATTTTAGACACCTCTATTAGGTCACCCCTCATTCTCCGTCTTTCCAGTGAGAACAACCCCAGTTTACCCAATCTCTCCTCATAACTAAGCCCTTCCATACCAGGCAACATCCTGGTAAACCTCCTCTGCACTCTCTAAAGCCTCCACGTCCTTCTGGTAGTGTGGCGACCAGAACTGGGTGCAGTATTCCAAATGCGGCCGAACCAACGTTCTATACATCTGCAACATCAGACCCCAACTTTTATACTCTATGCCCTGTCCTATAAAGGCAAGCATGCCATATGCCTTATTCACTACCTTCTCCACCTGTGATGTCACCTTCAAGGATCTGTGGACTTGCACACCCAGGTCCCTCTGCGCATCTACACCCTTTATGGTTCGTATAGCTCCCCCCTACGTTAGTTCTACCAAAATGCATCACTTCGCATTTATCTGGATTGAACTCCATCTGCCATTTCTTTGCCCAAATTTCCAGCCTATCTATATCCTTGTGTAGCCTCTGACAATGTTCCTCACTATCTGCAAGTCCAGCCATTTTCGTGTCGTCCGCAAACTTACTGATCACCCCAGTTACATCTTCTTCCAGATCGTTTATATAAATCACAAACAGCAGAGGTCCCAATACAGAGCCCTGCGGAACACCACTAGTCACAGGCCTCCAGCCGGAAAAAGACCCATCCACTACCACCCTCTGTCTTCTGTGATCAAGATGTGGAGATGCCGGCGTTGGACTGGGGTAAGCACAGTAAGAAGTCTCACAACACCAGGTTAAAGTCCAACAGGTATATTTGGTAGCAAATACCATAAGCTTTCGGAGCGCTGCCCCTTCGTCAGATGGAGTGAAAATCTGTGCTCCAACAGTGCACAGAGACACAACATCAAGTTACAGAATACTAATTAGAATGCAAATCTCTACAGCCAGCCAGGTCTTAAAGGTACAGATAATGTGGGTGGAGGGAACATTAAACACAGGTTAAAGAGATGTGTATTGTCTGTGACCAAGCCAGTTCTCCACCCATCTAGCCACCTAGCACGGTAGCACAGTGGTTAGCACTGCTGCTTCACAGCTCCAGGGTCCCGAGTTCGATTCCCGGCTTGGGTCACTGTCTGTGTGGAGTTTGCACATTCTCCTCGTGTTTGCGTGGGTTTCCTCCGGGTGCTCCGGTTTCCTCCCACAGTCCAAAGATGTGCGGGTTAGGTTGATTGGCCAGGTTAAAATTGCCCCTGAGATGCGTAGGTTAGAGGGATTAGTGGGTAAATAGGGTAGGGCCTGGGTGGGATTGCGGTCGGTGCAGACTCGATGGGCCGAATGGCCTCCTTCTGCATTGTAGGGTTTCTATGATTTCCCCTTTTATCCCATGAGATCCAACCTTTTGCACCAACGTACCATGAGGGACTTTGTCAAACGCTTTACTAAAGTCCATATAGACGACATCCACGGCCCTTCCCTCGTCAACCATTCTAGTCACTTCTTCAAAAAACTCCACCAGGTTAGTCAGGCATGACCTCCCTCTCACAAAACCACGCTGGCTATTGACAATGAGTTTATTCCTTTCTAAATGCGCATACATCCTATCTCTAAGAATCCTCTCCAACAACTTCCCTACCACGGACGTCAAGCTCACCGGCCTATAATTACCCGGGTTATCCTTCCTACCCTTCTTTAATAATGGGACCACATTAGCTATCCTCCAATCCTCTGGGACCTCACCTGTGTCCAGTGACGAGACAAAGATTTGCGTCAGAGGCCCAGCGATTTCATCTCTCGTCTCCCTGAGCAGCCTGGGATAGATTCCATCAGGCCCTGGGGATTTGTCAGTCTTTATATTCCCTAAAAAATCTAACACTTCCTCCCTTGTAATGGAGATTTTCTCTAACGGGTCAACACTCCCCTCCGAGACACTCCCAGTCAACACATCCCTCTCCTTTCTGAATACCGACGCAAAGTATTCATTTAGGATCTCCCCTACTTCTTTGGGCTCGAAACATAATTCCCCACTTTTGTTCCTGAGAGGTCCGATTTTTTCCCTGACAACCCTTTTGTTCCTAACATATGAATAAAATGCCTTGGGAATCTCCTTAATCCTGTCTGCCAAGGACATTTCGTGACCCCTTTTTGCCGTTCTAATTCCTCGTTTGAGTTCTTTCCGACTTTCTTTGTATTCCTCCAGAGCTCCCTCCGTTTTTAGCTGCCTCGACCTAACGTACGCCTCTCTTTTCTTTTTGACCAATCCCTCAATTTTCCTGGTTATCCACGGTTCTCGAGTCCTACCCTTCCTATCCTTCTTTTTTACAGGCACATGCCTGTCCTGTAGCCCTAACAACTGTTCCTTAAAAGACTCCCACATGCCAGATGTGGATTTACCCTCAAACAGCCTCTCCCAAACAACAGCTGCCAATTTCTGCCTAATCCCACTAAAGTTCGCCTTCCCCCAATCCAACACCTTACCCTTGGGACACCACTCATCCTTTTCCATCACTATCCTAAAGCTAACAGAATTGTGGTCACGGCGGCACGGTAGCACAGTGGTTAGCACTGCTGCTTCACAGCTCCAGGGTCCCGGGTTCGATTCCCGGCTTGGGTCACTGTCTGTGTGGTGTTTGCACATTCTCCTCGTGTCTGCATGGGTTTCCTCCGGGTGCTCCGGTTTCCTCCCACAGTCCAAAGATGTGCGGGTTAGGTTGATTGGCCATGTTAAAATTGCCCCTTAGTGTCCTGGGATGCGAAGATTAGAGGGATTAGCGGGTAAAATATGTAGGGGAATGGGGGTCGGGCCTGGGTGGGATTGTTGTCGGTGCAGACTCGATGGGCCGAATGGCCTCCTTCTGCACTGTAGGGGTTTCTATGATTTCTATGATGATTTATTTGCTCCACACATGGAGCAGTTGAACCAGGAGCACTCCTCGTCACAATGGATGTCTCGGCACTCTGCACCAGCATCCCCCAGGATGATGGCATTGCTGCAACTGCCTCAGTACTCAACGCCGACAACTGCCAGTTTCCAGATGCAATTTTACAACTCATCCGCTTCATCCTGGACCACAATGTCTTCACCTTCAACAACCAGTTCTTCATCCAGACACACGGAACAGCCATGGGGACCAAATTCGCACCTCAATATGCCAACATCTTCATGCACAGGTTCGAACAAGACTTCTTCACCGCACGGGACCTTCAACCGATGCTATACACTAGATACATCGATGACATTTTCTTCCTTTGGACTCATGGTGAACAATCACTGAAACAACTCTATGATGACATCAACAAGTTCCATCCCACCATCAGACTCACCATGGACTACTCTCCGGAATTGGTTGCATTCTTGGACGCACGCATCTCCATCAAGGACGGTCACCTCAGCACCTCACTGTACCGCAAACCCACAGATAACCTCACGATGCTCCACTTCTCCAGCTTCCACCCTAAACACGTAAAAGAAGCCATCCCCTACGGACAAGCCCTCCGAATACACAGGATCTGCTCGGATGAGGAGGATCGCAACAGACACCTCCAGACGCTGAAAGATGCCCTCATAAGAACAGGATATGGCGCTCGACTCATCAATCGACAGTTCCGACGCGCCACAGCGAAAAACCGCACCGACCTCCTCAGAAGACAAACACGGGACACGGTGGACAGAGTACCCTTCGTCGTCCAGTATTTCCCCGGAGCGGAGAAGCTACGACATCTCCTCCGGAGCCTTCAACATGTCTTTGATGAAGCCGAACATCTCGCCAAGGCCATCCCCACACCCCCACTTCTTGCCTTCAAACAACCGCACAACCTCAAACGGACCATTGTCCGCAGCAAACTACCCAGCCTTCAGGAGAACAGTGACCACGACACCACACAACACTGCCACAGCAACCTCTGCAAGACATGCCGGATCATCGACACAGATGCCATCATCTCACGTGGGAACACCATCCACCAGGTACACGGGACATACTCTTGCAACTCGGCCAACGTTGTCTACCTGATACGCTGCAGGAAAGGATGTCCCGAGGCATGGTACATTGGGGAAACCATGCAGACACTACGACAACGGATGAATGAACACCGCTCGACAATCACCAGGCAAGACTGTTCTCTTCCTGTTGGGGAACACTTCAGCGGTCACGGGCATTCGGCCTCTGATCTTCGGGTAAGTGTTCTCCAAGGCAGCCTTCACGACACACGACAGTGCAGAGTCGCTGAGCAGAAACTGATAGCCAAGTTCCGCACACATGAGGACGGCCTCAACCGGGATCTTGGGTTCATGTCACACTATCTGTATTCCCCACAACTTGCCTGGGCTTGCAAAATCTCACTAACTGTCCTGTCTGGAGACAATACACATCTCTTTAACCTGTGCTTAACCCTCTCTCCACTCACATTGTCTGTACCTTTAAGACTTGATTACCTGTAAAGACTCACATTCCAATCATTATTCATGTAAATTGAGTTTGTGTCTTTATATGCCCTGTTTGTGAACAGATCTCCCACTCACCTGACGAAGGAGCAGCGCTCCGAAAGCTAGTGGTGTTTGCTACCAAATAAACATGTTAGACTTTTACCTGGTGTTGTGAGGCCTAATCCACATAATTACAGGCCGGTGAGCCTTACATCAGTGGTAGGGAAATTATTGGAGAGGATTCTTCAAGACAGGATTTATTCCCACTTGGAAATAAGTGGACGTATTAGCGAGAGGCAACAAGGTTTTGTGAAGGGGAGGTCGCGTCTCACGAACTTGATTGAGTTTTTCGAGGAAGTGACGAAGATGATTGATGAGGGTAGGGCAGTGGATGTTGTCTTCATGGACTTCAGTAAGGCATTTGACAAGGTCCCTCATGGAAGACTGGTGCAGAAGGTGAAGTTGCATGGGATCAGAGGTGAGCTGGCAAGGTGGATACAAAACTGGCTCGGTCAAAGAATGGTATTTGCTCCCAAATAAACCTGTTGGACTTTAACCTGGCATTGCTAAAACTCTTACTCGGTCAAAGAAGACAGAGGGTAGCAGTGGAAGGGTGCGTTTCTGAATGGAGGGCTGTGACAAGTAGTGTTCCTCAGGGATCAGTGCTGGGACTTTTGCTGTTTGTAATATATATCAATGATTTGGAGGAAAATGTAACTGGATTGATTAGTAAGTTTGCGGACGACACAAAGGTTGGTGGATTTGCGGATAGCGATGAGGACCATCAGAGGATACAGCAGGATATAGATCAGTTGGAGACTTGGGCAGAAAGATGGCAGATGGAGTTTAATCCAGACAAATGTGAGGTAATGCATTTTGGAAGGTTTAATACAGATAGGAAATATACAGTCAATGGCAGAACCCTTAGGAGTATTGATAGGCAAAGGGATCTGGGTGTACAGGTACACAGGTCACTGAAAGTGGCAATGCAGGTGAGAAGGTAGTTAAGAAAGCATACGGCATGCTTGCCTTCATCGGCCGGGGTATTGAGTTTAAAAATTGGCAAGTCATGTTGACGCTTTACAGAACCTTAGTGAGGCCGCACTTGGAATATAGTGTTCAATTCTGGTCGCCACACTACCAGAAGGATGAGGAGGCTTTGGAGAGGGTACAGAAAAGATTTACCAGGATGTTGCCTGGTATGGAGGGCATTATCTATGAGGAGAGGTAGCAGAAACTTGGTTTGTTCTCAATGGAGCGACAGAGGTTGAGTGGAGACCTGACAGAAGTCTACAAGATTATGAGGGGCATGGACAGAGTGGATAGTCAGAAGCTTTTTCCCAGGGTGGAAGAGTCAATTATTCGGGGGCACAGGTTTAAGGTGCGAGGGGCAAGTTTTAAAAGAGATGTACGAGGCAGATTTTTTACACAGAGAATGGTGGGTGCCGGGGGAGGTAGTGGAAGCGGATATGGTAGTGACATTTAAGGGGCGTCTTGACAAGTACATGAGTGAGATGGGAATAGAGGGATACGGTCCCCGGAAGCATAGGGGGTTTCAGTTAAGTCAGGCAGCATGGTCGGCGCAGGCTTGGAGGGCCGAAGGGCCTGTTCCTGTGCTGTAATTTTCTTTGTTCTTTGTTCTTTGAGTGTTGTTGGAGCTGCACCCATCCAGGCAAGTGGGGAGTATTCCATCACATTCCTGACTTGTGCCTGGTAGATGGTGGACAGGCTTTGGGGAGTCAGGAAGTGAGTTACTCATCACAGGATTCCCAACCTGTGATCTGCTCTGGTGGCCAAACATTCTTCCCTTTGGTCCACTCATGGATAGTGCAGGGAATCGATGTTTGGAACCAGAGGAAATGGGCGAGATACTAAATGAATATTTTGCCTCAGTATTCACCAAAGAGAGGGACTTGATGGATGAGGAGCCTAGGGTAAGGTGTGTAGATATTCTGGGTCATGTCGATATCAAAAAGGAGGTGGTATTGGGCATCTTAAGAAGCACCAAAGTAGATAGGTCCCCAGAGCCGGATGGGATCTACCCCAGAGCACTGGGGGTGGCAGGGGCAGAAATTGCTCGGGCCTTGACAGAAATCTTTGTATCCTAATTGGCTGCAGGTGAAGTTCTGGAGGACTGGAGAATAGCCAATGTTGTTCCTTTGTTTAAGAAGGGCAGCAGGGATAATCCAGGTAATTACAGGCCGGTGAGACTTACATCAGTGGTAGGGAAATTATTGGAAAAGATCCTTAGGGACAGGATTTACTCACGCTTGGAAACAAATGGACTTATTAGTGATAAACAGCATGGTTTTGTGAAGGGGAGGTCGTGTCTCACTAACTCGATCGGGTTTTTCGGGGGAGTGACGAAGATGATAGATGTGGGAAAGGCAGTGAATGTTGTAGACATGGACTTCAGTAAAGCCTTTGACAAGGTACCTCATGGCAGACTGGTATGAAAGATGAAGTCACACAGGATCAGAGGAGAGCTGGCAAGATGGATACAGAACTGGCTCGGCCATAGAAGTCCCGGTGTTGTGAGACTTCTTATTGTGTTGGCCATAGAAGACAGAGAGTTGCAGTAGAGGGTTGCTTTTCTGAATGGAAGGCTGTGACTAGCGGTGTTCCACAGGGATCAGTTCTGGGATCATTGTTGTTTGTAGTATATATAAACGATCTAGTGGAAAATGTAGCTGGTCTGATTCTGAAGTTCGCAGAGACACAAAAATTGGTGTAGTTGCGGTTAATGAAGACAATTGTCAGAGGATGCAGCAAGATATAGACTGATCGGAGACTTGGGCGGAGAAATGGCAGATGGAGTTTAATCCGGAGGGGGTGAGATGATGCATTTTGGAAGGTCCAATGCATGTAGGAATTATACAGTAAATGGTAGAACCCTTAGGTGTATTGACAGGCAGAGAGATCCGGGCGTACATGTCCACCGATCACTGAAAGTGACAACACAGGTGGATAAAGTAGTCAAGAAGGCATACAGCATGCTGCCTTCATCGGACGGGACATTGAGTATAAAAATTGGCAAGTCATGTTGCAGTTTTATAGAACCTTAGTCAGGCCTCATTTAGAATATAGTGTACAATTCTGGTCGCCACACTACCAGAAGGATTTGAATGCATTGGAGAGGGTACAGAAAAGATTTACCAGGATGTTGCCTGGTATCGAGGGCATTAGCTATGAGGAGAGGTTGGAGAAATTTGGTTTGTTCTCACTGGAGCGACGGAGGTTGAGGGGTGACCTGATCGAGGTTTACAAGATTTTGAGAGGCATGGACAGAGTGGATAGTCAGTTGCTCTTTCCTAGGGTGGAAAAGTCAAGTACCAGGGGACATAGGTTCAAGGTGCGTGGGGAAAAGTTTAGAGGAGATGTGATGAGGAAGTGACGAAGATTGATGGAAAGGGTCCTTAGGGATGGGATTTACGACCATTTAGAAAGATGCGGATTAATCCGAGATAGTCAGCACGGATTCGTGAAGGGCAAGTCGTGCCTCACAAATTTGATAGAATTTTTTGAGGAGGTAACTAAGTGTGTTGATGAAGGTAGGGCAGTTGATGTCATATACATGGATTTTAGTAAGGCGTTTGATAAGGTCCCCCATGGTCGGCTTATGATGAAAGTGAGGAGGTGTGGGACAGAGGGAAAGTTGGCCGATTGGATAGGTAACTGGCTGTCTGACCGAAGACAGAGGGTGGTGATCGATGGAAAATTTTCGGATTGGAGGCAGGTTGCTAGCGGTGTGCCGCAGGGATCAGTGCTTGGTCCTCTGCTCTTTGTGATTTTTATTAATGACTTAGAGGAGGGGGCTGAAGGGTGGATCAGTAAATTTGCTGATGACACCAAGATTGGTGGAGTAGTGGATGAGGTGGAGGGCTGTTGTAGGCTGCAAAGAGACATAGATAGGATGCAAAGCTGGGCTGAAAAATGGCAAATGGAGTTTAACCCTGATAAATGTGAGGTGATTCATTTTGGTAGGACAAATTTAAATGTGGATTACAGGGTCAAAGGTAGGGTTCTGAAGACTGTGGAGGAACAGAGAGATCTTGGGGTCCATATCCACAGATCTCTAAAGGTTGCCAGTCAAGTGGATAGAGCTGTGAAGAAGGCCTATAGTGTGTTAGCTTTTATTAACAGGGGGTTGGAGTTTAAGAGCCGTGGGGTTATGCTGCAACTGTACAGGACCTTGGTGAGACCACATTTGGAATATTGTGTGCAGTTCTGGTCACCTCACTATAAGAAGGATGTGGAAGCGCTGGAAAGAGTGCAGAGGAGATTTACCAGGATGCTGCCTGGTTTGGAGGGTAGGTCATATGAGGAAAGGTTGAGGGAGCTAGGGCTGTTCTCTCTGGAGCGGAGGAGGCTGAGGGGAGACTTAATAGAGGTGTATAAAATGATGAAGGGGATAGATAGAGTGAACGTTCAAAGACTATTTCCTCGGGTGGATGGAGCTATTACAAGGGGGCATAACTATAGGGTTCGTGGTGGGAGATACAGGACGGATATCAGAGGTAGGTTCTTTACGCAGAGAGTGGTTGGGGTGTGGAATGGACTGCCTGCAGTGATAGTGGAGTCAGACACTTTAGAAACATTTAAGCGGTTATTGGATAGGCACATGGAGCACACCAGGATGATAGGGAGTGGGATAGCTTGATCTTGGTTTCAGATAAAGCTCGGCACAACATCGTGGGCCGAAGGGCCTGTTCTGTGCTGTACTGTTCTATGTTCTATGTTCTATAAGATGATTGATGAGGGTAGGGCAGTGGATGTTGTCTACATGGACTTCAGTCAGGCCTTTGACAAGCTCCCTCATGGCAGACTGGTGCAGAAGGCGAAGTCGCATGGGATCAGAGGTGAGCTGGCAAGGTGGATACAAAACTGGCTCGGTCAAAGAAGATAGAGGGTAGCAGTGGAAGGGTGCGTTTCTGAATGGAGGGCTGTGACAAGTGGCGTTCCTCAGGGATCAGTGCTGGGACCTTTGCTGTTTGTAATATATATAAATGAATTGGAGGAAAATGTAACTGGTTTGATCAGTAAGTTTGCGGACGACACAAAGGTTGGTGGATTTGCGGATAGCGATGAGGACCATCAGAGGATACAGCAAGATATAGATCGGTTGGAGACTTGGGTGGAGAGATGGCACATGGAGTTTAATCCAGACAAATGTGAGGTAATGGATTTTGGAAGGTCTAATACAGATAGGAAATATACAGTAAATGGCAGAACCCTTAGGAGTATTGATAGGCAAAGGGATCTGGGTGTACAGGTACACAGGTCACTGAAAGTGGCAATGCAGGTGGAGAAGGTAGTCAAGAAGGCATACGGCATGCTTGCCTTCATCGGCCGGGGCACTGAGTTTAAAAATTGACAAGTCATGTTGCAGCTTTATAGAACCTGAGTTAGGCCGCACTTGGAATATCCTGTTCAATTCTGGTTGCCACACTACCAGAGGATGTGGAGGCTTTGGAGAGGGGACAAAAAAGATTTACCAGGATGTTGCCTGGTATGGAGGGCATTAGCTATGAGGAGAAGTTGGAGAAATTTGGTTTGTTCTCACTGGAACGACGGAAGTTGAGGGGCGACCTGATAGAAGTCAACAAGATTATGAGAGGCATGGGCAGAGTGGATAGTCAGAAGCTTTTTCCCAGGGTGGAAGAGTCAATTACTAGGGGGCATAGGTTTAAGGTGCAAGGGGCAAGGTTTAAAGGAGATCGGTATTCACAAAGGAGAGGGACTTGTTGACTGGGAGTGTCTCAGAGGGAGGTGTTGACCTGTTAAGAGAGAATCTCCATTACAAGGGAGGAAGTGTTAGGTTTTTAGGTAACATTAAAACTGACAAATCCCCAGGGCCTGATGGCATCTATCCTAGACTGCTCAGGGAGACAAGAGATGTAATTGCTGGGCCTCTGACGGAAATCTTTGTCTCTTCATTGGACACGGGTGAGGTCCCTGAGGATTGGAGGATAGCGAATGTGGTACCGTTATTTAAGAAGGGTAGCAGGGATAATCCGGGCAATTATAGGCCCGTAAGCTTGACATCCGTGGTAGGGAAGTTGTTGGAGAGGATTCTTAGAGACAGGATGTATGTGCATTTAGAACGGAACAATCTCATTAGTGACAGACAGCATGGTTTTGTATGAGGGATCGTGCCTTACAAATTTGGTGGAGTTTTTGAGGAAGTGACAAAAACGGTTGACGAAGGAATAGACGATGTCGTCTATATGGATTTCAGTAAGGCATTTGACAAAGTCCCTCATGGCAGGTTGGTTAAGAAGGTTAAGGCTCATGGGATACAAGGAGAGGTGGCTAGATGGGTAGAGAACTGGCTTGGCCACAGGAGACAGAGGGTAGCAGTCGAAGGGTCTTTATCCGGCTGGAGGTCTGTGGCTAGTGGTGTTCACAGTAAGAAGTCTCACAACACCAGGCTAAAGTCCAACAGGTTTATTTGGTAGCAAATACCATAAGCTTATTTGCTACCAAATAAACCTGTTGGACTTTAACCTGGTGTTGTGAGACTTCTTACTGTGTTTACCCCAGTCTAACGCCGGCATCTCCACATCATGGCTAGTGGTGTTCTGCAGGGCTCTGTACTGGGACCTCTGCTATTTGTGATATATATATATAAATGATTTGGAAGAAGGTGTAACTGGTGTTATCAGCAAGTTTGCGGATGACACAAAGTTGGCTGGACTTGCGGATAGCGATGAACATTGTCGGACAATACAGCAGGATATAGATAGGCTGGAAAATTGGGCGGGGAAATGGCAGATGGAATTTAATCCAGATAAATACAAAGTGATGCATTTTGGAAGAACTAATGTAGGGGGGAGTTATACAATAAATGGCAGAGCCATCAAGAGTATAGAAACACAGAGGGACCTAGGTGTGCAAGTCCACAAATCCTTGAAGGTGGCAGCACAGGTGGAGAAGGTGGTGAAGAAGGCATATGGTATGCTTGCCTTTACAGGACGGGGCATAGAGTATAATAGCTGGAGTTTGATGATGCAGCTGTATAGAACGCTGGTTAGGCCACATTTGGAGTACTGCGTCCAGTTCTGGTCGCCGCACTACCAGAAGGACGTGGAGGCTTTAGAGAGGGTGCAGAGAAGGTTTACCAGGAAGTTGCCTGGTATGGAGGGTCTTAGCTATAACTCAGATATCAGAGGGACATTTTTTACACAGAGAGTGGTGGGGGCCTGGAATGCGCTGCCAAGTAGGGTGGTGGAGGCAGACACGCTGTCATCGTTTAAGACTTACCTGGATGGTCACATGAGCAGTCTGGGAATGGAGGGATACAAACGAATGGTCTCGTTGGACCAATGAGCGGCACAGGCTTGGAGGGCCGAAGGGCCTGTTTCCTGTGCTGTACTGTTCTTTGTTCTTTGAGATGTATGAGGCAGCTTTTTTACACAGAGAGTAGTGGGTGCCTGGAACTCGTTGCCGGGGGAGTAGTGGAAGCAGATATGATAGTGACTTTTAAGGGGCCTCTTGAATAGGATGGGAATAGAGGAATATGGTCCCCGGAAGGATAGGGGCTTTAGTTAGGTCAGGCAGCATGGTCTATGCAGGGTTGGAGGGCCGAACGGCCTGTTCCTGTGCTGTAATTTATTTTGTCCTTTGTTCTTTGTTATGTGCGAGGCACGTTTTTTACACAGAGATTGGTGAATGTCTCGAATGTGCTGTCTGGGTAGATGGTGGGAACAGGTATGATAGCGGGAGGGGGATTGGTTGGGTGAATGAATGGATTTATGGGAATAGGGTCTATGTGGGATTGTGGTCACTGCAGACTTGTTGGGCCGAATGGCTTCCTTCTGTACTGTAGAGATTCTATGATCAGAATGATTCTCCATTCATCTACCCTATCCAGTCCTGTTAGCGATCTATGACAATCCCTCTCATTTTTCTGAACAATAGCGAATATAACCCTAACCTAGTCAATCTCTCCAGAATCAGCCTGGTAAACCTTCGCTGCGCTCCCTCGAGAGCAAGAACATCCTTCCTCAGAAAAGAGACCAAAACTGCACACAATACTCTAGGTGTGGCCTCACCAAGGCCCCGCATAATTGCAACAACACATCCCTGCTCCTGTACTCAAAACCTCTCAGAATGAAGGCCAACATGCCATTTGCCTTCTTTACCGCCTGCTGCACCTGCATGCTTACCTTCAGTGACTGGTGCACAAGGACACCCAGGTCCCGCTGCACACTCCCCTCTCCCAATTTACACCCATTCAGGTAGTAATCTGCCGCCTTGTTTTTCCTTCCAAAGTGAATAACCTGACGTTTATCCAAATTATCCTGCATCTGCCATTGATTAGCCCACTCACCCAACCTATCCAGATCATTCTGAAGGATTTCTGCATCCTCGTCACAGTTCACCCTCCCACTCAACTTGCTATCATCTTTGTTTTGACTTTGAGGCGGCACGGTGGCACAGTGGTTAGCACTGCTGTCTCACAGTGCCAGGGACCCGGGGCAGCACGGGGACACAGTGGTTAGCACTGCTGTCTCACAGCGCCAGGGACCCGGGGCAGCACGGTGACACAGTGGCTAGGGCAGCACGGTGGCACAATGGTTAGCACTGTTGTCTCACAGCGTCAGGGCCCCGGGGCAGCACGGTGACACAGTGGTTAGCACTGCTGCCCCACAGTGCCAGGGACCCGGGGCAGCACGGTGGCACAGTGGTTAGCACTGCTGTCTCACAGCGCCAGGGACCCGGGGCAGCACGGTGACACAGTGGTTAGCACTGCTGCCCCACAGTGCCAGGGACCCGGGGCAGCACGGTGACACAGTGATTAGCACTGCTGTCTCACAGCGCCAGGGACCCGGGTTCGATTCCTGGCTTGGGTCACTGTCTGTGCAGAGTCTGCACATACTCCCTGTGTCTCTGTGGGTTTCCTCCGGGTGCTCCGGTTTCCTCCCACAGTCCAAAGATGCGCGGGTTATAGAACATAGAACATAGAAAGTCACAGCACAAACAGGCCCTTCGGCCCACAAGTTGCGCCGATCACATCCCCACCTCTAGGCCTATCTATAGCCCTCAATCCCATTAAATCCCATGTACTCATCCAGAAGTCTCTTAAAAGACCCCAACGAGTTTGCCTCCACCACCACCGACGTCAGCCGATTCCACTCACCCACCACCCTCTGAGTGAAAAACTTACCCCTGACATCCCCCCTGTACCTACCCCCCAGCACCTTAAACCTGTGTCCTCTCGTAGCAACCATTTCAGCCCTTGGAAATAGCCTCTGAGAGTCCACCCTATCCAGACCCCTCAACATCTTGTAAACCTCTATCAGGTCACCTCTCATCCTTCGTCTCTCCAGGGAGAAGAGACCAAGCTCCCTCAACCTATCCTCATAAGGCATGCCCCCCAATCCAGGCAACATCCTTGTAAATCTCCTCTGCACCCTTTCAATGGCTTCAACATCTTTCCTGTAATGAGGTGACCAGAACTGCGCGCAGTACTCCAAGTGGGGTCTAACCAGGGTCCTATAAAGCTGCAGCATTATCTCCCGACTCCTAAACTCAATCCCTCGATTAATGAAGGCTAGTACGCCATACGCCTTCTTGACCGCATCCTCCACCTGCGAGGCCGATTTAAGAGTCCTATGGACCCGGACCCCAAGGTCCTTCTGATCCTCTACACTGCTAAGAATGGTACCCTTCATTTTATACTGCTGCTCCATCCCATTGGATCTGCCAAAATGGATCACTACACACTTATCCGGGTTGAAGTCCATCTGCCACTTCTCCGCCCAGTCTTGCATTCTATCTATGTCTCGCTGCAACTTCTGACATCCCTCCAAACTATCCACAACACCACCTACCTTGGTGTCGTCAGCAAACTTACCAACCCATCCCTCCACTTCCTCATCCAGGTCATTTATGAAAATGACAAACAGCAAGGGTCCCAGAACAGATCCCTGGGGCACTCCACTGGTCACTGACCTCCATGCAGAGAAAGACCCCTCCACAGCCACTCTCTGCCTTCTGCAGGCAAGCCAGTTCTGGATCCACAAGGCAACAGCCCCTTGGATCCCATGCCCTCTCACTTTCTCAAGAAGTCTTGCATGGGGGACCTTATCGAACGCTTTGCTGAAGTCCATATAGACCACATCCACCGCTCTTCCTTCGTCAATGTGCTTGGTCACATTTTCAAAGAACTCAACCAGGCTCGTAAGGCACGACCTGCCCCTGACAAAGCCGTGCTGACTACTTTTGATCATACTAAACTTCTCTAGATGATCATAAATCCTGTCTCTCAGGATCCTCTCCATCAACTTACCAACCACTGAGGTTAGACTCACCGGTCGGTAATTTCCCGGGCTGTCCCTGTTCCCTTTCTTGAATATAGGGACCACATCCGCAATCCTCCAATCCTCCGGAACCTCTCCCGTCTCCATCGACGATGCAAAGATCATCGCCAAAGGCTCCGCAATCTCCTCCCTCGCCTCCCACAGTAACCTGGGGTACATCCCATCCGGTCCCGGCGACTTACCAACCTTGATGCCATTCAATAGTTCCAACACATCCTCTTTCTTTATGTCCACATGCTCGATCCTTTCTGTCCTCCACAATCCAGCAGTACAACCACCCAGATCCCTTTCCACCGTGAATACCGAGGTAAAGTATTCATTAAGCACCTCCGCCATTTCTAACGGTTCCGCACAAACTTTTCCCCCTTCACCTTTTAAGGGTCCTATGCCTTCACATCTCATCCTTTTACTCTTGACATATTTGTAGAAAGCCTTGGGATTCTCCTTAATCTTACCCGCCAAGGTCTTCTCATGACCCCTTCTCGCTCTCCTAATTTCCTTCTTAAGCTCCTTCCTACATCGCGTATACTCCTCTAAATCCTTAACACCTCCTAGCTCTCTGAACCTTCTGTACGCCTCTCTTTTCTTATTTACCAGGTTCATCACAACCTTCGTGCACCACGGTTCCCGTACCCTACCAACACCCCCCTGTCTCATCGGAACGTTGTCATGCAGAGCTCCAGACAAACATTCCTTGAAAATCCTCCACTTTCCTTCGGTACTTTTCCCCAAGAATGCCTCCTTCCAATTTACCCGTCTAATTTCCTCCCTGATGACACTGTATTTCCCTTTACTCCAGAGAAACACTTTCCTAGCCTGCCTGACCCTATCTCTTTCCAATGCTATCGTGAAGGAGATAGAATTATGATCGCTATCCCCAAGATGTTCACCCACCGAGAGATCCTCCACCTGTCCAGGTTCATTAGCCAGCACCAGATCAAGAACAGCCTCTCCTCTAGTAGGCTTATCCACATACTGTGTCAGGAAACTCTCCTGGACACACCTAACAAACTCCTCTCCATCCAAACCCCTAGCCCTAGGGATATTCCAATATTAGGTGGATTGGCCGTGCTAAATTGCCCCTTAGTGTCAGGGGTATTAGCAGCGTAAATATGTGGGGTTATGGGAATAAGTCCTGGGTGGGATTGTGGTTGGTACAGACTTGATGGGCTGAATTGCCCCCTTCTGCACTGTAGGGACTCTATGAATCTATTCTGTGAATCTGCATATTGAGAAATTAGGTGAATGGACGGGAAAACAGTAGGTTTTCTCACCAGTTCTTTGAACAAGGTGCTGGGGGGTAGGTACAGAGGAGATGTCAGGGGTAAGTTTTTCACTCAGAGGGTGGTGGGTGAGTGGAATCGGCTGACGTCGGTGGTGGTGGAGGCAAACTCGTTGGGGTCTTTTAAGAGACTTCTGGATGAGTACATGGGATTTAATGGGATTGAGGGCTATAGATAGGCCTAGAGGTAGGGATATGATCAGCGCAACTTGTGGGCCGAAGGGCCTGTTTGTGCTGTGGCTTTCTATGTTCTAACAAGGTAAGTAATGTGAATTCACGGCACTCTGTGCATAACAGGAGCCATCGTGTGATTCCCACCAGTAGGAGGGGGAATGGAGCCTCAGCTCACCTGTGAAGCTGGCTGCTGAGCTTCAGGGGTGCCATTGCGTAGGTGCTCTGGTCTCCAAGTGTACTGTATACCGCACAAACTCCTGCTACCCCCCCATCCCAGCTCCCCACGAACATCGCACTCCCTGCCTTGATTGTTGCTCTGGCCGATCGCCCCCCCCCATCACCACAGTCACTGATCAAATATCCCCCTGCAGAATTCCCCTTGACAGAGCTCCCCCCTTCCTCCCCCTGTCAGGTTCCACCTGATCACAGGTTACACCACTTCAGTCTCCCCTTCCTCTCACTCAGGCAACTCCCCCTTGGCATGCCAGGGTGCCAGGCTGGCAGTGCCAAACTGGTACTGCTCCTGACCACCCAGGGGGCTTCAATGGCCTCCTGTCCCACCGGACATGCAAATCATGTCATTAATACCAAAACAGTGCCGGTAAGATTGCCAAAGAGAAACTGGGCGCGAACCACTCCTTTCTCATTACAATACCCAGTCCAAGATGGCCTGCTCCCTTGTTGGTTCATCAACGTACTCCAGAGCACTCCAGAAGTTCCTCTTCTATTGTATTGTGATTAATTTGACTCTCCCAATCTATATGCAAATTAAAGTCGCCCATAATCACAGATGTTCCTTTATCACATGCATCTCTAATTTCCTGTCTAATGCCATTCCCTACCTCACCACTATAGTTTGGGGGTCGATACACAATCCCAGCATTTTTGCCCCTTGGTGTTTCTTGGTTCTACCCATATAGATTCGATATTAGAACATAGAACATAGAAAAGCTACAGCAGAAACAGGCCCTTTGGCCCACAAGTTGCACCGAACATGTCCCTACCTACTAGGCTTACCTATAACCCTCTATCTTACTAACTTCCATGAACTTATCCAAAAGTCTCTTAAAAGACCCTATCGAATCCGCCTCCACCACCACTACTGGCAGCCGATTCCACGCACCCACCACCCTCTGAGTTAAGAGGAAGAGAGAGTTGTATGAAATGTACAGGCAGCAAGGAACACATCAGATGCTCGAGGAGTATAAAAAGTGCAAGAAGCTACTTAAGAGGGAAATCAGGAGGGCTAAAAGAAGACATGAGGTTGCTTTGGCAGACAGAGTGAAGGAAAATCCAAAGAGCTTCTATAGGTATGTTAGGAGCAAAAGGATAGTGAGGGATAAAATTGGTTCTCTTGAAGACCAGAGTGGTAGACTGTGTATGGAACCAAAAGAGATGGGGGGGATACTAAATGGTTTTTTTGCATCCGTATTTACTGAGGAAACGGGCATGGAGTCTACGGAAATAGGGCAAACTGGTAGGGAGGCCATGGAACCTTTACAGATTAAAGGGGAGGAGGTGCTCGCTGTCTTGAGGCAAATCAGAGTGGATAAATCCCCAGGACCAGACAGGGTATTCCCACGGACCTTGAGGGAAGCTAGTGTTGAACTTGCAGGGACCCTGGCAGACATATTTAAAATGTCAGTATTCACGGGGGAGGTGCCGGATGATTGGAGGGTGGCTCATGTTGTTCCGTTGTTTAAAAAAGGTTCCAAAAGAAATCCGGGAAATTATCGGCCAGTAAGTTTGACGTCGGTGGTGGGCAAGTTATTGGAAGGTATGATACGGGATAGGATCTACAAATATTTGGATAGACAGGAATTATTAGGGAGAGTCAACATGGCTTTGTGCGTGGTAGGTCATGTTTGACCAATCTATTAGAGTTTTTCGAGGAGGTTACCAGGAAAGTGGATGAAGGGAAGGCGGTGGATGTTGTCTACCTGGATTTCAGCAAGGCCTTTGACAAGGTCCCTCATGGGAGGTTAGTTAGGAAGGTTCAGCCGCTAGGTATACATGGGGAGGTAGTAAATTGGATAAGACACTGGCTCAATGGAAGAAGCCAGAGAGTGGTTGTGGAGGATTGCTTCTCTGAGTGGAGGCCTGTGACTAGTGGTGTGCCGCAGGGATCGGTGTTGGGTCCATTGTTGTTTGTCATCTATATCAATGATCTGGATGATAATGTGGTCAATTGGATCAGCAAGTTTGCTGATGATACAAAGATTGGAGGTGTAGTGGACAGTGAGGAAGGTTTTCAAAGCTTGCAGAGGGATTTGGACCAACTAGAAAAATGGGCTGAAAAATGGCAAATGGAATTTAACGCAGACAAGTGTGAGATATTGCACTTTGGAAGGACAAATCAAAGTAGAACGTACAGGGTAAATGGTAGGACTCTGAAGAACAAAGAACAACAAAGAACAATACAGCACAGGAACAGGCCCATCGGCCCTCCAAGCCCGCGCCGCTCCCCGGTCCAGGATTGAATCCTGAATCCAGGATCCCCGCCCAATTTGCCAGCCTATCTACATCCTAATATCCTATCCACCGAGCTGTCCCTCACAGCTACGATGCTTTGTTCATCACAACCTAAGAGTGCAGTTGAACAGAGGGATCTGGGAATACAGGTACAGAATTCCCTAAAAGTGACGTCACAGGTGGATAGGGTCGTAAAGAGTGCCTTTGGTACGTTGGCCTTTATAAATCGGAGGATCGAGTATAAAAGTTGGAGTGTTATGGTAAGGTTAAATAAGGCATTGGTGAGGCCGAATTTGGAGTATTGTGTACAGTTTTGGTCACCTAGTTACAGGAAGGATGTAAATAAGATTGAAAGAGTGCAGAGAAGGTTCACAAGGATGTTGCCGGGACTTGAGAAGCTGAGTTACAGAGAGAGATTGAATAGGTTGGGACTTTATTCCCTGGAGCGTAGAAGATTGAGGGGAGATTTGATAGAGGTGTATAAGATTTTGATGGGTATAGATAGAGTGAATGCAAGCAGGCTTTTTCCGCTGAGGCGAGGGGAGAAATAAACCAGAGGGCATGGGTTAAGGGTGAAAGGAGAAAAGTTTAAAGAGAATATTAGGGGGGGCTTCTTCACGCAGAGAGTGGTGGGAGTGTGGAATGAGCTGCCAGATAAAGTGGTAAGCTGGAGTCTGATGATGCAGCTGTATAGAACGCTGGTTAGGCCACATTTGGAGTACTGCGTCCAGTTCTGGTCGCCGCACTACCAGAAGGACGTGGAGGCATTGGAGAGAGTGCAGAGAAGGTTTACCAGGATATTGCCTGGTATGGAGGGTCTTAGCAATGAGGGGAGATTGGGTAGACTGGGGTAGATCTCCTTGGAAAGACGGAGAATGAGGGGAGATCTAATAGAGGTATACAAGATTATGAAGGGTATAGATAAGAACATAACATAAGAACATAAGAAATAGGAGCAGGAGTAGGCCATCTAGCCCCTCGAGCCTGCCCCGCCATTCAATAAGATCATGGCTGATCTGACGTGGATCAGTACCACTTACCCACCTGATCCCCATAACCCTTAATTCCTTTACCGATCAGGAATCCATCCATCCGCGCTTAAAACATATTCAGCGAGGTAGCCTCCACCACCTCAGTGGGCAGAGAATTCCAGAGATTCACCGCCCTCTGGGAGAAGAAGTTCCTCCTCAACTCTGTCTTAAACCGACCCCCCTTTATTTTGAGGCTGTGTCCTCTAGTTTTAACTTCCTTACTAAGTGGAAAGAATCTCTCCGCCTCCACCCTATCCGGCCCCCGCATTATCTTATAAGTCTCCATAAGATCCCCCCTCATCCTTCTAAACTCCAACGAGTACAAACCCAATCTCCTCAGCCTCTCCTCATAATCCAAACCCCTCATCTCCGGTATCAACCTGGTGAACCTTCTCTGCACTCCCTCCAATGCCAATATATCCTTCCTCATATAAGGGGACCAATACTGCACACAGTATTCCAGCTGCGGCCTCACCAATGCCCTGTACAGGTGCATCAAGACATCCCTGCTTTTATATTCTATCCCCCTCGCGATATAGGCCAACATCCCATTTGCCTTCTTGATCACCAGTTGTATCTGCAGACTGGGCTTTTGCGTCTCATGCACAAGGACCCCCAGGTCCCTTTGCACGGTAGCATGTTTTAATTTGTTTCCATTGAGATAGTAATCCCATTTGTTATTATTTCCTCCAAAGTGTGAACAGTGGGAAGCTTTTTCCCAGGTCGGAGGTGACGATCACGACAAGTCACAAGCTCAAGCTGAGAGGGGCGAGGTATAACTCCGACATCAGAGGGACGTTTTTTACCCAGAGGGTGGTGGGGGCCTGGAATGCGCTGCCAAGTAGGGTGGTGGAGGCAGGCACGCTGACATCGTTTAAGACTTACCTGGATAGTCACATGAGCAGCCTGGGAATGGAGGGATACAAATGATTGGTCTAGTTGGACCAAGGAGCGGCACAGGCTTGGAGGGCCGAAGGGCCTGTTTCCTGTGCTGTACTGTTCTTTGTTCTTTGTTTGTTCTTTGTAAATGCGGGGTCACTTTTAACATTTAAGAAAAACTTGGACGGGTTCATGGATGAGAGGGGTGTGGAGGGATATGGTCCAAGTGCAGGTCAGTGGGACTAGGCATAAAATGCTTCGGCACAGACAAGAAGGGCCAAAGGGCCTGTTTCTGAGCTGTAATTTTCTATGGTTCTATGGTTCTATGAGTGAAAAACTTACCCCTATCATCTCCTCTGTACCTACTCCCCAGCACCCTAACCCTGTGACCTCTTGTGGCAACCATTTCAGCCCTGGGTAAAAGTCTCTGAGAATCCACTCCATCAATACCCCTCAACATCTTATACACCTCTATCAGGTCACCTCTCAGCCTTCGCCTCTCCAAGGAGAAAAGGCCTAGCTCTCTCAACCTATCCTCATAAGGCTTGCCACCTATTGGATCTGGTGCTGGGAAATGAGCCAGACCAGGTGCTAGACTTGGAAGTTGGTGTGCATTTTGGTGATAGTGACCACAATTCGGTTACGTTCACCTTAGTGATGGAAAGGGATAGGCATGAACCTCGGGCCAGTGGTTTTAGCTGGGGGAAGGGTAATTATGAGGCTATTAGGAGAGAATTAGGAAACATAGGTTGGACTAGGAGATTACAGGGACTGGGAACGTCCGACATGTGGAGTTTTTTCAAGGAGCAGCTACTGCGAGTCTGTGATAGGTATGTCCCTGTCAGGCAAGGAGGAATTGGTAGGGCTAGGGAACCGTGGTGCACCAAAAAAGTTTCCTTGTTGGTTGAAAAGAAAAAGGAGGCTTATGTTCGGATGAGACGTGAGCACTCGGGTAGTGCACTAGAAAGCTTTAGATTGGCTAAGAGGGAGTTGAAGAGCGAGCTTAGAAGGGCTAAAAGGGGACATGAGAAGACTTTGGCGGATAGGGTTAAAGAGAATCCTAAGGCGTTCTATAGGTATGTCAAGAACAGAAGGTTGGTTAGGGCAAGTTTAGGGCCAGTTATAGATGGCAGAGGGAAGTTATGTGTGGAACCGGAGGAGATTGGTGAAGCATTGAACCAATATTTCTCTTCGGTGTTCACGCAAGGGGACATGAATATAGCTGAGGAGGACACTGGGTTGCAAGGGAGTAGAATAGACAGTATTACAGTTGATAAGGAGGATGTGCAGGATATTCTGGAGGGTCTGAAAATAGATAAATCCCCTGGTCCGGATGGGATTTATCCAAGGATTCTCTGGGAGGCAAGAGAAGTGATTGCAGAGCCTCTGGCTCTGATCTTCAAGTCGTCGTTGGCCTCTGGTATAGTACCAGAAGATTGGAGGTTAGTGAATGTTGTCCCATTGTTTAAGAAGGGGAACAGAGACTTCCCCGGGAATTATAGACCGGTGAGTCTCACTTCTGTTGTCGGCAAGATGTTGGAAAAAATTATAAGGGATAGGATTTATAGTTATTTGGAGAGTAATGAATTGATAGGTGATAGTCAGCATGGTTTTGTGGCAGGTAGGTCGTGCCTTACTAACCTTATTGAGTTTTTTGAGAAAGTGACCAAGGAGGTGGATGGGGGCAAGGCAGTGGACGTGGTATATATGGATTTTAGTAAGGCGTTTGATAAGGTTCACCATGGTAGGCTTCTGCAGAAAATGCAGATGTATGGGATTGGGGGTGATCTAGGAAATTGGATCAGGAATTGGCTAGCGGATAGGAAACAGAGGGTGGTGGTTGATAGTAAATATTCATCATGGAGTGCGGTTACAAGTGGTGTACCTCAGGGATCTGTTTTGGGGCCACTGCTGTTTGTAATATTTATTAATGATCTGGATGAGGGTATAGTTGGGTGGATTAGCAAATTTGCTGATGACACCAAAGTCGGTGGTGTGGTAGACAGTGAGGAAGGGTGTCGTAGTTTGCAGGAAGACTTAGACAGGTTGCAAAGTTGGGCCGAGAGGTGGCGGATGGAGTTTAATGCGGAGAAGTGTGAGGTAATTCACTTTGGTAGGAATAACAGATGTGTTGAGTATAGGGCTAACGGGAGGACTTTGAATAGTGTGGAGGAGCAGAGGGATCTAGGTGTATGTGTGCATAGATCCCTGAAAGTTGGGAATCAAGTAGATAAGGTTGTTAAGAAGGCATATGGTGTCTTGGCGTTTATTGGTAGGGGGATTGAATTTAGGAGTCGTAGCGTTATGTTGCAACTGTACACAACTCTGGTGCGGCCGCACTTGGAGTACTGTGTGCAGTTCTGGTCCCCACATTACAGGAAGGATGTGGAGGCTTTGGAGAGGGTGCAGAGGAGGTTTACCAGGATGTTGCCTGGTATGGAGGGGAGATCCTATGAGGAGAGGCTGAGGGATTTGGGATTGTTTTCGCTGGAAAGGCGGCGGCTAAGAGGGGATCTTATTGAAACATATAAGATGATTAGAGGTTTAGATAGGGTGGATAGTGATAGCCTTTTTCCTCTGATGGAGAAATCCAGCACGAGGGGGCATGGCTTTAAATTGAGGGGGGGTAGTTATAGAACCGATGTCAGGGGTAGGTTCTTTACCCAGAGGGTGGTGAGGGATTGGAATGCCCTGCCAGCATCAGTAGTAAATGCGCCTAGTTTGGGGGCGTTTAAGAGATCCGTAGATCTGTTCTGGGACCCTTGCTGTTTGTCATTTTCATAAATGACCTGGATGAGGAAGTGGAGGGATGGGTTGGTAAGTTTGCTGACGACACCAAGGTAGGTGGTGTTGTGGATAGTTTGGAGGGATGTCAGAAGTTGCAGCGAGACATAGATAGAATGCAAGACTGGGCGGAGAAGTGGCAGATGGACTTCAACCCGGATAAGTGTGTAGTGATCCATTTTGGCAGATCCAATGGGATGGAGCAGCAGTATAAAATGAAGGGTACCATTCTTAGCAGTGTAGAGGATCAGAAGGACCTTGGGGTCCGGGTCCATAGGACTCTTAAATCGGCCTCGCAGGTGGAGGATGCGGTCAAGAAGGCGTATGGCGTACTAGCCTTCATTAATCGAGGGATTGAGTTTAGGAGTCGGGAGATAATGCTGCAGCTTTATAGGACCCTGGTTAGACCCCACTTGGAGTACTGCGCGCAGTTCTGGTCACCTCATTACAGGAAAGATGTTGAAGCCATTGAAAGGGTGCAGAGGAGATTTACAAGGATGTTGCCTGGATTGGGGGGCATGCCTTATGAGGATAGGTTGAGGGAGCTTGGTCTCTTCTCCCTGGAGAGACGAAGGATGAGAGGTGACCTGATAGAGGTTTACAAGATGTTGAGGGGTCTGGATAGGGTGGACTCTCAGAGGCTATTTCCAAGGGCTGAAATGGTTGCTACGAGAGGACACAGGTTTAAGGTGCTGGGGGGTAGGTACAGGGGGGATGTCAGGGGTAAGTTTTTCACTCAGAGGGTGGTGGGTGAGTGGAATCGGCTGACGTCGGTGGTGGTGGAGGCAAACTCGTTGGGGTCTTTTAAGAGACTTCTGGATGAGTACATGGGATTTAATGGGATTGAGGGCTATAGATAGGCCTAGAGGTGGGGATGTGATCGGCGCAACTTGTGGGCCGAAGGGCCTGTTTGTGCTGTGACTTTCTATGTTCTATGTTCTATGTTCATGGACGAAAAGAAATTGGTTTAGGTTGGAGGGTCACAGTTTTTTTTTTTAACTGGTCGGTGCAACATCGTGGGCCGAAGGGCCTGTTCTGCGCTGTAATGTTCTATGTTCTATGTTCTATGTAATAAGACCATAAGACCATAAGACATAGGAGCGGAAGTAAGGCCATTCGGCCCATCGAGTCCACTCCACCATTCAATCATGGTTGATTTCAACTCCATTTACCCGCTCTCTCCCCATAGCCCTTAATTCCTCGAGAAATCAAGAATTTATCAATTTCTGTCTTGAAGACGCTCAACGTCTCGGCCTCCACAGCCCTCTGTGGCAATGAATTCCACAGACCCACCACTCTCTGGCTGAAGAAATTTCTCCTCATCTCTGTTCTAAAGTGACTCCCTTTTATTCTAAGGCTGTGCCCCCGCGTCCTAGTCTCCCCTGTTAATGGAAACAACTTCCCTACGTCCATCCTATCTAAGCCGTTCATTATCTTGTAAGTTTCTATCAGATCTCCCCTCAACCTCCTAAACTCCAATGAATATAATCCCACGATCCTCAGACGTTCATCGTATGTCAGGCCTACCATTCCTGGGATCATCCGTGTGAATCTCCGCTGGACCCGCTCCAGTGCCAGTATGTCCTTCCTGAGGTGTAGGGCCCAAAATTGCTCACAGTACTCCAAATGGGGCCTAACCAGTGCTTTATAAAGCCTCAGAAGTACATCCCTGCTTTTGTATTCCAAGCCTCTTGAGATAAATGACAACATTACATTTGCTTTCTTAATTACGGACTCAACCTGCAAGTTTACCTTTAGAGAATCCTGGACTAGGACTCCCAAGTCCCTTTGCACTTTAGCATTATGAATTTTGTCACCGTTTAGAAAATAGTCAGGCAACATCCAGGCAACATCCTTGCAAATCTCCTCTGTACCCTTTCTATGGCTTCCACATCCTTTCTGTAATGAGGCGACCAGAACTGGGCACAGTACTCCCAGCTGGGATATCCCAGTTGGATATTGTCGGAATCGATATCCTTCCTCACTATTGCACTAATTTCCACTTTCACCAGCAATGCCACTCCACCGCTTTTTCCTTTCTGTCTGTCCTCTTTAAATACTGAATAACCCTGGATGTTCAATTCCCACCCCTGGTCACCCTGTAGCTGTGTCTCCGTAACATAGAACATAGAACATAGAACAGTACAGCACAGAACAGGCCCTTCGGCCCACGATGTTGTGCCGAGCTTTATCTGAAACCAAGATCAAGCTATCCCACTCCCTATCATCCTGGTGTGCTCCATGTGCCGATCCAATAACCACTTAAATGTTCCTAAAGTGTCTGACTCCACTATCACTGCAGGCAGTCCATTCCACACCCCAACCACTCTCTGCGTAAAGAACCTACCTCTGATATCCTTCCTGTATCTCCCACCACGAACCCTATAGTTATGCCCCCTTGTAATAGCTCCATCCACCCGAGGAAATAGTCTTTGAACGTTCACTCTATCTATCCCCTTCATCATTTTATACACCTCTATTAAGTCTCCCCTCAGCCTCCTCCGCTCCAAAGTGAACAGCCCTAGCTCCCTCAACCTTTCCTCATAAGTCCTACCCTCCAAACCAGGCAGCACCCTGGTAAATCTCCTCTGCACTCTTTCCAGCGTTTCCACATCCTTCTTATAGTGAGGTGACCAGAACTGCACACAATATTCCAAATGTGGTCTCACCAAGGTCCTGTACAGTTGCAGCATAACCCCACGGCTCTTAAACTCCAACCCCCTGTTAATAAAAGCTAACACACTATAGGCCTTCTTCACAGCTCTATCCACTTGAGTGGCAACCTTTAGAGATCTGTGGATATCGACCCCAAGATCTCTCTGTTCCTCCACAGTCTTCAGAACCCTACCTTTGACGCTGCAATCCACATTTAAATTAGTCCTACCAAAATGAATCACCTCACATTTATCAGCGTTAAACTCCATTTGCCATTTTTCAACCCAGCTTTGCATCCTATCTATGTCTCTTTGCAGCCTACAACAGCCCTCCACCTCATCCACTACTCCACCAATCTTGGTGTCATCAGCAAATTTACTGATCCACCCTTCAGCCCCCTCCTCTAAGTCATTAATAAAAATCACAAAGAGCAGAGGACCAAGCACTGATCCCTGCGGCACTCTGCTAGCAACCCTGCCTCCAATCCGAAAATTTTCCATCCACCACCACCCTCTGTCTTCGATCAGACAGCCAGTTACCTATCCAATCGGCCAACTTTCCCTCTATCCCACACCTCCTCACTTTCATCATAAGCCGACCATGGGGGACCTTATCAAACGCCTTACTAAAATCCATGTATATGACATCAACTGCCCTACCTTCATCAACACACTTAGTTACCTCCTCAAAAAATTCTATCAAATTTGTGAGGCACGACTTGCCCTTCACGAATCCGTGCTGACTATCCCAGATTAATCCGCATCTTTCTAAATGGTCGTAAATCCCATCTCTAAGGACCTTTTCCATCAATTTACCAAACACCGAAGTAAGACTAACTGGTCTATAATTACCAGGGTCATTTCTATTCCCTTTATTAAACAGAGGAACAACATTCGCCATTCTCCAGTCCTCTGGCACCATCCCCGTGGACAGCGAGGACCCAAAGATCAAAGCCAAAGGCTCTGCAATCTCATCCCTTGCCTCCCAAAGAATCCTAGGATACATTTCATCAGGCCCAGGGGACTTATTGACCTTCAGTTTCTTCAAAACTGCCAGGACATCCTCCCTCCGAACATCTATTTTCTCCAGCCTATTAGCCTGTAACACCTTCTCTTCCTCAAAAACATGGCCCCTCTCCTTGGTGAACACTGAAGAAAAGTATTCATTCATCACCTCGCCTATCTCTACTGACTCCATACACAAGTTCCCACTACTGTCCTTGAACGGCCCTAACCTCACCCTGGTCATTCTTTTATTCCTCACATAAGAGTAGAAAGCCTTGGGGTTTTCCTTCATCCGACCTGCCAAGGACTTCTCATGTCCCCTCCTAGCTCTCCTAAGCCCCTTTTTCAGCTCATTCCTTGCTAACTTGTAACCCTCAATCGAGCCATCTGAACCTTGTTTCCTCATCCCTACATAAGCTTCCCTCTTCCTTTTCACAAGACATGCCACCTCTTTCGTGAACCATGGTTCCCTCACTCGGCCATTTCCTCCCTGCCTGACAGGGACATACCTATCAAGGACACCCAGTATTTGTAACCCCGACTATATCATACCCGTTTATATCTATTTGTGTGATCAATTCATCCACTTTATTGCGAATGCTTCGCGTTTTAAGGCACAAAGCCTTAAGGCTTGTCATTTTAACCTTGCTGGTTCCGTTTCCATTGTTTCTCACCATGGCCCTGTCTGACTGTGACTCTTCATTTCTCCACCTCTCACTTTTCTTATTCCCATTGCTATCTTTTCTTTTTGTCCTTGGTCCCCTCCTTTGACTCTGTGTATAGGTTCCCATCCCCCTGCCCTTTTAGTCTAAACCCTCCCCACTCCAGCAAGTAGCCCCTCCCCCCCACTCCCCCCTCCCCACCCCGCAGGACACCAGTCCCAGTCCCGCCCAGAGGGGCGAAGTATAACTCAGATATCAGAGGGACGTTTTTTACACAGAGGGTGGTGGGGGCCTGGAATGCGCTGCCAAGTAGGGTGGTGGAGGCAGGCACGCTGACATCGTTTAAGACTTACCTGGATAGTCACATGAGCAGCCTGGGAATGGAGGGATACAAACGAATGGTCTAGTTGGACCAATGAGCGGCACAGGCTTGGAGGGCCGAAGGGCCTGTTTCCTGTGCTGTACTGTTCTTTGTTCTTTGACCTCATCCTTTTTTAACCTATGTCATTTGTACCAGCGTGTACTACGACCACTGGCTGTTCGCCCTCCCCCTTCAGAATGTCCTGCAGCCGCTCCGAGACATCCTTGACCCTCGCACCAGGGAGGCAACATACCATCCTAGAGTTCTTGTTTGCGGCCACAGAAATGCCTGTCTGTTCCCCTTACAACTGAATCCCCTATAACTGTTGCACTGGCACATTTTCTACCCCTCCCCTCTGCAGCAGATCCAACCATGGTGCAACGAGTTTGGCTGCTGCTGCTTTCCCCAGAGAGGTCATTCCCCTCAACAGTATCCAGAGCGGTATATCTGTTTTGCAGGGGAATGGTCACAGGAGATTCCTGCACTGCCTGCCTATCTCTCTTGCTCTGTCTGGTGGTCACCCATTCCCTTCCTGCCAGCGGACTCTGAGCCTGCGGTGTGACCACCTCTCTATCCGTGCTGTCCACGATACTCTCTGACTCGCGGATACTCCACAGTGTCTCCAGCCGCTGCTCCAGCTCTGAAACTCGAGCTTCCAGGAGCTGTAGCTGGAGACACTTCCTGCACACATGCTGACCCAGGAGACTGGAACTGTCTCCAGCCTCCCACATGGAGCAAGAGGAGCAAACCACGGCTTGGAGCTCTCCTGTCATGTCTTATCCTTTAAATTCCATATCAGATGAGAGTCATTAACCAGAGGTCAGAAATGTTTTCTCACACTCTGAGGTTTTGTGATCTAGAAAGCACTGTCCAAAGGCAGATTGAATAACAACTTCCCAAAGTTTTTTTTATTTGTTCATTGGATGTGAGCGTCACTGACTGGACCAGCATTTATTGCCCATTCCTAGTTTCCTGAGGGCAGTTGAGATCCACTTTGCTGTGGATCTGGAGTCACATATGGGCCAGACCAGGTGTTTTTTACAACAATCATCAACCATTTTGTGGTCATCATTAGACTTTTAATTCCAGAATTAATTCAAATTTCACCCTCTGCTGTGGTGGGATTCAAACCTGGGTCCCCAAAACATTCACCTGGGTCTCTGGATTACCAGTCCAGCAACAATGCCACTTCACCACTGCCCTCTCCAATGGAACTGGATCAATAGCCAAAAGGGGAAATTATCTTCAGGGCCATGAGAAAAGATTGGAGAAATCTGATTAACTTGGAGAGCTCTACAATCCACAGGGAGAAGGGATGGTAATGCCTACACTGTACATAAGATTCCAGAAAACAAGGTATGTTGTAGCTATTGAACACAAAGCCACAATGTGAGTTATATACAACAGTTTAAAATGTAAAACATTTAACCCAAAAAGACAGAAATGATTGTCTGAAGTTTCCTACCCATCTCGTGGTATAGTGAGGCTCCTTGCTTGGAGATGGAGACTGGCAGTTTCCGTGGAGACGATATCTCGATTTTCATTAATTCTTCGCAACATTGCTTCCATGCACCTGATGTATAAAGCATCAAGAATCTGTGACTGAGGTCCCTGTCCTTCTTGGCATTCTATCACAATGAAGTGTTGTAAGTGAGAGCAGCTTCCTAATTGGAGAAATGAACAAAGGGACCTCGGCGTCTTTGTCTCCAGAATATAATGTTCAATTCTGAACAAAGAACAAAGAAAATTACAGCACAGGAACAGGCCCTTCGGCCCTCCAAGCCTGCACCGACCATGCTGCCCGACTTAACTAAAAACCCCTACCCTTCCGGGGACCATATCCCTCTATTCCCATCCTATTCATGTACTTGTCAAGACGCCCTTAAAAGTCACTACCGTATCCGCTTCCACTCCCCCGGCAACGAGTTCCAGGCACCCACTTCTTTCTGTGTAAACAAAACTTGCCTCGCACATCTCCTTTAACCCTTGCCCCTCGCACCTTGAACCTCAAGGACTGATTAGGGACAGTCAGCATGGCTTTGTGAGTGGAAAATCATGTCTCACAAATTTGATTGAGTTTTTTGAAGGGGTAACCGAGAAGGTAGATGAGGGCAGTGCAGTTGATGTTGTCTACATGGACTTTAGCAAGGCCTTTGACAAGGTACCGCATGGTAGGTTAGAAACCCTACAGTGCAGAAGGAGGCCATTCGGCCCATCGAGTCTGCACCGACCACAATCCCACCCAGGCCCTACCCCCACATATTTACCCGCTAATCCCTCTAACCTCCACATCCCAGTACTCAAAGGGGCAATTTTTAACCTGGCCAATCAACCTAACCCGCACATCTTTGGACTGTGGGAGGAAACCGGAGCACCCGGAGGAAACCCACGCAGACACGAGGAGAATGTGCAAACTCCACACAGACAGTGACCCGAGCCGGGAATCGAACCCGGGACCCTGGAGCTGTGAAGCAGCAGTGCTAACCACTGTGCTACCGTGCCGCTGTTGCATAAGGTTGCATAAGGTTAAATCTCACAGGATCCAGGATGAGGTAGCCAAATGGATACAAAATTGGCTTGATGACAGAAGCCAGAGGGTGGTTTTAGAGGGTTGTTTTTCAAACTGGAGACCTGTGACCAGCCGTGTGCCTCAGGGATCAGTGCTGGGTCCACTGTTAATTGTCATTTATATTAATGATTTGGATGAGAATATAGGGGGCATGGTTAGTAAGTTTGCAGATGATACACCAAGATTGGTGGCATTGTGGACAGTGAAGAAAGTTATCTCCGATTGCAACGGGATCTTAATCAAAACTGTACACAGTGCTCCAGGTGTGGCCTCACCAGCACCTTATACAGCTGCAACATAATCTCGCTGTTTTTAAACTCCATCCCTCTCGCAATGAAGGAGAAAATTCTATTTACCTTCTTAATTACCTGCTGCACCTGCAAACCAACTCCTTGAGATTCCTGCACAAGGACACCCAGGTCCCTCTGCACAGCAGCATGCTGCAATTTTTTACCATTTAAATACTAGTCCACTTTGCTACCGAAATGGATGACCTCACATTTACCAACATTGTACTCCATCTGCCAGATCCTCACCCACTCACTTAGATTATCTATATCCCTTTGCAGACTTTCTGCATCCTCTGCACACTTTGCTCTGCCATTCATCTTCGTGTCATCTGCGAATTTTGACACACTACACTTGGTCCTCAACTCCAAATCATCTATGTAAATCGTAACCAATTGTGGTCCCAACACTGATCCCTGAGGCACACCACTAGTCACTGATCGCCAACCAGAAAAACACCCATTTATCCCCACTCTTTGCTTTCTGTTCGTTAACCAATCCTCTATCCATGCTAATACATTACCCATAACACGTAATGTGCGGCACCTTGTCAAATGCCTTCAGGAAATCCAGATACACCACATCCACAGGTTCCCCATTGTCCACTGCACATGTAATGTTATCAAAGAATTTCACCAAATTAATCAAACATGACCTGCCCTTCATGAACTCATGCTGCATCTTACCAATGGGACAATTTGTATCCCATTGCTATTTCTTCCTTGATAATGGATTCAAGCATTTTCCCTACTCCAGGAGTTAAGCTAACCGGCCTATTATATTTTTTAAACCTCCTTTTTTAAACAGTGGCGTCACATTTGCGGTTTTCCAATCTGCGGGAACCACCCCAGAGTCCAGCAAATTTTGGTAAATTACCACTAGTGCATTTGCTATTTCTCCCGCCATCTCTTTTAGTAACCTGGGATGCATTCCATTGGGGCCTGGAGACTTGTCTACCTTTAGCCCCATTAACTTGCCCAACACTATGTCTTTCGTGATAATGATAGTTTCTAGGTCCTCACCTGCCATAGCCTTCCTGTCATCAATTTTTGGCATGTTATTTGTGTCTTCCACTGTGAAGACCGACACAAAATACCTGTTCAATGCCTCAGCCATTTTCTCATTTCCAGTTGTTACATCCTTTCCACTTAGTAAGTGGAAAGGATTCTTTCCACTTAGTAAGGAAGATAAAACTAGAGGACACAGCCTCAAAATAAAGGGGGGTCGGTTTAGGACAGAGTTGAGGAGGAACTTCTTCTCCCAGAGGGTGGTGAATCTCTGGAATTCTCTGCCCACTGAGGTGGTGGAGGCTACCTCGCTGAATATGTTTAAAGCGCGGATGGATGGATTCCTGATCGGTAAGGGAATTAAGGGTTATGGGGATCAGGCGGGTAAGTGGTACTGATCCACGTCAGATCAGCCATGATCTTATTGAATGGCGGGGCAGGCTCGAGGGGCTAGATGGCCTACTCCTGCTCCTATTTCTTATGTTCTTATGTATCCTCCTTCCCGTCCTCTAAAGGACCAATGTTTACTTTAACCACTCTTTTTTATTTTATATATTTGTAGAAACTTTTGCTATCTGTTTTTATATTCTGAGCTAGTTTATTCTCACAATCCATCTTACTTTTCTTTATAGCTTTATTCGTGGCTTTCTGTTGACTTATAAAGGTTTCCCAATCCTCCAGGTTGTTGTATAAGGTTAAATCTCACAGGATCCAGGGTGAGGTATCTAAATGGACACAAAATTGGCTTGATGACAGAAGACAGAGGATGGTTGTAGAGGGTTGTTTTTCAAACTGAAGACCTGTGACCAGTGGTGTGCGTCAGGGATCGGTGCTGGGCCCACTGTTATTTGTCATTTATATCAATGATTTGGATGAGGATTAGGAGGCATGGTTAGTAAGTTTGCAGATGACACCAAGATTGGTGGCATAGTGGACAGTGAAGAAAGTTATCTCCGATTGCAAAGGAATCTTGATCAATTGGGCCAGTGGGCTGACGAATGGCAGATGGAGTTTAATTTAGATAAAGGGGAAAACTTTAAACTAGAAAGGTTGGGGTGAGGGAATCGTGATGAGGTGACTGAGAGCGAGGAGGTTAGCCCGCAAATAGAGAAGGATTGTACACAGTGTAAGAGGGAGAATAGACGGGTGATGGAGAAGGGGAAAGCTCAGACCAAAGGTTTGAGATGTGTCTATTTTAACACCAGGAGTGTAGTGAATAAAGTGGATGAGCTTAGAGTGTGGATCGATGCTTGGAAGTGTGATGTGGTGGCCATTACGGAGACTTGGGGACAGGGACAGGACTGGATACTTCAGGTGCCGGGTTTCAGATGTTTCAGAAAGGACAGAGAGGGAGGCAAAAGAGGGGGGGGGAGTGGCACTGCTGATCAGGGATAGTGTCACAGCTGTAGAGAAGGTGGAAGCCATGGAGGGATTGTCTACGGAGCTCTGTGGGTGGAAGTTCGGAGCGGGAAGGGGTCGATAACTTTGCTGGGTGTTTTCTACAGGCTGCCGAATAGTAACAGGGATGTTGAGGAGCAGATAGGGAAACAGATCCTGGAGAGATGTATGAATAACAGGATTGTCGTGATGGGAGACTTTAATTTCCCAAACATCGATTGGAATATCCCTCGGGTAAGGGGTTTGGATGGGGAGGAGTTTGTTAGGTGTGTTCAGGAGGGTTTCCTGACACAGCATGTGGATAAGCCTACAAGAGGAGAGGCTGTACTCGATCTGGTACTGGCTAATGAGCCTGGACAGGTGTCAGATCTCTCAGTGGGGGAGCATCTTGGGGATAGTGATCATAACTCTAGCTCCTTTACGCTAGCATTGGAAAGAGATAGGATCAGGCAAGCTAGGAAAGTGTTTATCTGGAGTAAGGGGGAAATGTGAAGCCATCAGGCGGGAGATTAGAGGCGTTGATTGGAAGGAGGCATTCTTGAGGAAAAGTACTGAAGTAAGGAGGCAGATTTTCACGGAATGTTTGTCTGGAGTTCTGCATGACAATGTTCCGATGAGACAGGGATGTGTTGGTAGGTTACGGGAACCGTGGTGCACGAAAGCTGCGCTGAACCTAGTGAGAAAGAAAAGGAAAGCGTACAAAAGGTTCAGAGAGCTAGGCGATGATAGGGATCCAGATGAGTATACAGCTTGTGGGAAGGGACTTAAGAAAGAAATTAGGAGAGCCAGAAGGGATCACGAGAAGGCCTTGGCAGGTAAGGAGAACCCTAAGGCGTTCGAAATATGTGAAGACTAAAAGGATGAGATGTGAAGGAATAGGACCTATAAAATGTGAAGGTGAGAAAGTCTGTACAGAACCGGAAGAAATAGCAGAGGTGCTTAATGAATATTTTACCTCGGTATTCAGGGTGGAAAAAGACCTGGGTGGTTGTACTACAGGATTGAGGCGGACTGAAAAGATTGAGTATGTGGACATTAAGAAAGAGGATGTGTTGGAAATTTTGAATACTATCAGAATAGATAAGTTGCCGGGACCGGATGGGATGTACCCCAGGTTACTGTGGGAGGCGAGGGAAGAGACTGCAGAGCCTCTGGCGATGATCTTTGCGTCGTCGATGGAGACGGGAGAGGTTCCGGAGGTTTGGATGATTGCGGATGTGGTTTCTACATTCAAGAAAGGGAATAGGGATAGCCCAGGAAATTACCGACCGGTGAGTCTAACCTCAGTGGTTGGTGAGTTGATGGAGAAGATCCTGAGGGACAAGATTTATGAACATTCAGAGAAGTTTAAAATGCTCAAAAGTAGTCAGCATGGCTTTGTCAAAGGCAAATCGTACCTTACGAGCCTGGTGGAGTTCTTTGAAAATGTGACTAAACACATTGACGAAGGAAGATGTGGTTTACATGGATTTCAGCAAGGCGTTCAATAAGGTCCTGCATGCAAGACTTCTCGAGAAAGTGAGAGGGCATGGGATCCAAGGGGCTGTTGCCTTGTGGATCCAGAACTGGCTTGCCTGCAGAAGGCAGAGAGTGGTTGTAGACAGGTCTTTTTCTGAATGGAGGTCGGTCACCAGTGGAATGCCCCAGGGATCTGTTCTGGGATCCTTGCTGTTTGTCATTTTCATAAATGACCTGGATGAGGAAGTGGAGGGCTGGGTTGGTAAGTTTGCCGATGACACGAAGGTTGGTGGTGTTGTGAATAGGTTGGAGGGATGTCAGAAGCTGCAGCGTGACATAGATAGAACATAGAACATTACAGCGCAGTACAGGCCCTTCGGCCCTCGATGTTGCGCCGACCAGAGAAACCAATCTAAAGCCCATCTAACCTACACTATTCCAATATCATCCATATGTTTATCCAATAACCATTTGAATGCTCTTAATGTTGACGAGTCCACCACTGCTGCAGGCAGGGCATTCCACGCCCTTACTACTCTCTGAGTAAAGAACCTACCTCTAACATCTGTCCTATATCTCTCACCACTCAATTTAAAGCTATGTCCCCTCGTGTTAGCCATCACCATCCGAGGAAAAAGGCTCTCACTATCCACCCTATCTAATCCTCTGATCATCTTGTATGCCTCTATTAAGTCACCGCGCAACCTTCTCTCTAACGAAAACAACCTCAAGCCCCTCAGCCTTTCCTCATATGATTTTCCCACCATACCAGGCAACATCCTGGTAAATCTCCTCTGCACTCTTTCCAACACTTCCACATCTTTCCTATAATGCGGCGACCAGAACTGTACGCAATACTCCAAATGCGGCCGCACCAGAGTTTTGTACAGTTGCAGCATGACCTGCTGGCTCCGAAACTCAATCCCTCTACCAATAAAAGCTAACACCGCTGGTACCGCTGGTACCGCTGATGTGGGTAGGAAGGGAGAAGGGGTCATGAAAAGGGAGTACAGGGAATTAGGGAGACAGCTGAGAAAGAGGAAAGCAAAGGTAGTAATCTCAGGATTACTGCCTGTGCCACGGGAAGGTGAGGGCAGGAATGGAGTGAGGTGGAGGATGAATGTGTGGCTGAGGGACTGGTGCAGGGGGCAGGGATTCAGGTTCCTGGACCATTGGGACCTCTTTAGGGGCAGGGGTGATCTGTATACAAAAAACGGGTGGAACTTGAATCACACGGGGACCAATATCCTGGCCGGTAGGTTGGCTAAGGCTGCTGGGGAGAATTTAAACTAGATAGGTTGGGGGGAGGGGAGCTAGAAGAGTTGACTAGGATCAAGGAACTAATTGATGGGGGGGAGGATGCAGGGGTAAGGGGAATTACAAAATTAATGGTAGAGGAGAGGGTGCAAGTGAATGAAGGCGGTAATTTAGATAAGGGAGTAGAGGGAGAGGGTGTTCGCGACTCATCAAAGCGGGTCCAGATAAAAGCTGGAATAAGGACACTTTGCCTGAATGCACGAAGCATTCGGAACAAGGTAAATGAGTTGATGGTGCAAATCAGCACAAGTGGGTACGATCTAGTGGTCATTACAGAAACGTGGCTGAAAGGTGACCAGGACTGGGAGATGAATATCCAGGGGTATCAGGCGTTTAGGAAGAATAGACAGGAAGGAAAAGGTGGTGGGGTCGCGCTATTAATAAGAGATAATATCAGGGTAGTACTGAGGGATGACATAGGCTCTGAGGAACAAAACGTGGAATCATTATGGGTAGAGATGAGGAATAGTAGAGGGAGAAAGACACTAGTAGGTGTGGTATATAGGCCCCCAAATAATGTTGAGGTAGGGAGGGCTGTAAACAAGCAGATAAGGGATGCGTGTAAAAACGGAACGGCAATAATCATGGGGGACTTCAACATGCACATTGACTGGCAGACTCAAGTCGGTAAGGGTGGAATGGAGGAAGAGTTCTTAGAATGCTGTCGGGATAGTTTCCTTGAACAGCATGTTACGGAACCGACGAGGGAACGAGCTATTTTGGATCTGGTATTGTGTAACGAGGTGGGTAGAATTAAGGATCTTATTGTGAAGGACCCTCTTGGGTCTAGTGACCACAATATGGTCGAATTTCTGATTCAGATGGAAGAGGAGAAAGTTTGGTCCCAAACCAGTGTCCTCTGTTTGAACAGAGGGAAATATGATAGGATGAGGGATGAATTGGCTAAGGTAGACTGGGAGAGCAGGCTGGCAGGTAGGATAGCTGAGGAACAGTGGAGGATTTTTAAGGAGATCCTTTTCAGTTCTCAGCAAAAATATATTCCAGCAAAAAACAAGGATTGTAAGAAAAGGGAGAACCAGCCGTGGATTACGAAGGAAATAAAGGAGAGTATTAAAATAAAAACAGCTGCGTACAGAGTGGCCAAAAATAGTGGAGAAACAAGTGATTGGGAAAAATTTAGGAAACAACAAAGAGAAACTAGGAAAGCGATAAAGAAAGGAAGGATAGACTATGAAGCTAGGCGAGCAATTAATATAAAAAATGAGAGTAAAAGTTTTTATAAATATATAAAAAGGAATAGAGTGGCTAGAGTGAATGTTGGACCCTTGGAGGACGAGAGGGGGGCGTTAATAGTGGGAATAAACTGAAGGCCGATAAGTCCCCTGGGCCTGATGAAATGTATCCTAGGATTCTTTGGGAGGCGAGGGATGAGATTGCAGAGCCTTTGGCTTTGATCTTTGGGTCCTCGCTGTCCACGGGGATGGTGCCGGAGGACTGGAGAGTGGCAAATGTTGTTCCTCTGTTTAAGAAAGGGAATAGAAATGACCCTGGTAATTATAGACCGGTTAGTCTGACTTCGGTGGTTGGTAAATTGATGGAAAAGGTCCTTAGGGATGGGATTTACGACCATTTAGAAAGATGCGGATTATTCCGGGATAGTCAGCACGGATTTGTGAAGGGCAAATCGTGCCTCACAAATTTGATAGAATTTTTTGAGGAGGTAACTAGGTGTGTTGATGAAGGTAGGGCGGTTGATGTCATCTACATGGATTTTAGTAAGGCGTTTGATAAGGTCCCCCATGGTCGGCTTATGATGAAAGTAAGGAGGTGTGGGATAGAGGGAAAGTTGGCCGATTGGATAGGTAACTGGCTATCTGATCGAAGACAGAGGGTGGTGGTGGATGGAAAATTTTCGGACTGGAGGCAGGTTGCTAGCGGAGTGCCGCAGGGATCGGTCCTTGGTCCTCTGCTCTTTGTGATTTTTATTAATGACTTAGAGGAGGGGGCTGAAGGGTGGATCAGTAAATTTGCTGATGACACCAAGATTGGTGGAGTAGTGGATGAGGTGGAGGGGTGTTGTAGGCTGCAAAGAGACATAGATAGGATGCAAAGCTGGGCTGAAAAATGGCAAATGGAGTTTAACCCTGATAAATGTGAGGTGATTCATTTTGGTAGGACAAATTTAAATGTGGATTACAGGGTCAAAGGTAGGGTTCTGAAGACTGTGGAGGAACAGAGAGATCTTGGGGTCCATATCCACAGATCTCTAAAGGTTGCCACTCAAGTGGATAGAGTTGTGAAGAAGGCATATAGTGTGTTAGCTTTTATTAACAGGGGGTTGGAGTTTAAGAGCCGTGGGGTTATGCTGCAACTGTACAGGACCTTGGTGAGACCGCATTTGGAATATTGCGTGCAGTTCTGGTCACCTCACTATAAGAAGGATGTGGAAGCGCTGGAGAGAGTGCAGAGGAGATTTACCAGGATGCTGCCTGGTTTGGAGTGTCGGTCTTATGAGGAAAGGTTGAGGGAGCTGGGGCTGTTCTCTCTGGAGCGGAGGAGATTGAGGGGAGACTTAATAGAGGTTTATAAAATGATGAAGGGGATAGATCGAGTGAACGTTCAAAGACTATTTCCTCGGGTGGATGGAGCTATTACAAGGGGGCATAACTATAGGGTTCATGGTGGGAGATATAGGAAGGATATCAGAGGTAGGTTCTTCACGCAGAGAGTGGTTGGGGTGTGGAATGGACTGCCTGCAGTGATAGTGGAGTCAGACACTTTAGGAACATTTAAGCGGTTATTGGATAGGCACATGGAGCACACCAGGATGGTAGGGAGTGGGATAGCTTGATCTTGGTTTCAGATGAAGGTCGGCACAACATCGTGGGCCGAAGGGCCTGTTCCGTGCTGTACTGTTCTATGTTCTATGTTCTATGAAATGAGGATATGGCTGAGTCTTTAAATAAGTTTTTTGTGTCGGTCTTCACGGTGGAGGACACTAATAGTTTGCCAAATATTAACGATAGAGGGTTGGCAGCAGGAGAAATACTTAATACAATTAATGTTACCAGAGAGGCAGTGCTGGGTAGACTATTGGGACTGAAGGTGGACAAGTCCCCGGGTCCGGATGGAATGCATCCCAGGGTATTGAAAGAAATGTCAGAGGTAATAGTGGATGCGTTAGTGATTATTTCTCAAAACTCGTTGCATTCTGGGGTAGTGCCGGTTGATTGGAAAACGGCTAATGTTACGCCGCTGTTTAAAAAAGGAAGGAGACAAAAGGCGGGTAACTATAGGCCAGTCAGCTTAACGTCTGTAGTAGGGAAAATGCTGGAATCCATTATTAAAGAGGAGATAGCAGGGCATCTGGATAGAAATGGTTCGATCAATCAGACGCAGCATGGATTCATGAGGGAAAGTCGTGCTTGACGAACATGTTGGATTTTTATGAAGATGTGACGAGGGCGGTTGATGGAGGAGAACCGGTAGATGCGGTGTTTTTGGATTTCCAAAAGGCGTTTGATAAGGTGCCCCATAAAAGGCTGCTGAAGAATATTAGGGCACACGGAGTTGGGGGTAGTGTGTTAAAGTGGATTGGGGACTGGCTATCCGACAGGAAGCAAAGAGTCGGAATAAATGGGTGTTTTTCCGTTTGGAGGAAGGTAACTAGTGGCGTGCCGCAGGGATCGGTACTCGGGCCGCAACTGTTTACCATTTATATAGATGATCTGGAGGAGGGGACGGAGTGTCGGGTAACGAAGTTTGCAGACGACACAAAGATAAGTGGAAAAGTGAATCGTGTGGAGGACGGAGAAGATCTGCAGAGAGATTTGGACAGGCTGAGTGAGTGGGCGAGGATATGGCAAATGGTGTATAATGTTGAGAAATGCGAGGTTATACACTTTGGAGGAAATAATAACAAATGGGATTACTATATCAATGGAAACAAATTAAAACATGCTACCGTGCAAAGGGACCTGGGGGTCCTTGTGCATGAGACGCAAAAGCCCAGTCTGCAGGTACAACAGGTGATCAAGAAGGTAAATGGGATGTTGGCCTATATTGCGAGGGGGATAGAATATAAAAGCAGGGATGTCTTGATGCACCTGTACAGGGCATTGGTGAGGCCGCAGCTGGAATACTGTGTGCAGTATTGGTCCCCTTATATGAGGAAGGATATATTGGCATTGGAGGGAGTGCAGAGAAGGTTCACCAGGTTGATACCGGAGATGAGGGGTTTGGATTATGAGGAGAGGCTGAGGAGATTGGGTTTGTACTCGTTGGAGTTTAGAAGGATGAGGGGGGATCTTATGGAGACTTATAAGATAATGCGGGGGCCGGATAGGGTGGAGGCGGAGAGATTCTTTCCACTTAGTAAGGAAGTTAAAACTAGAGGACACAGCCTCAAAATAAAGGGGGGTCGGTTTAAGACAGAGTTGAGGAGGAACTTCTTCTCCCAGAGGGTGGTGAATCTCTGGAATTCTCTGCCCACTGAGGTGGTGGCGGCTACCTCGCTGAATATGTTTAAAGCGCGGATGGATGGATTCCTGATCGGTAAGGGAATTAAGGGTTATGGGGATCAGGCGGGTAAGTGGTACTGATCCACGTCAGATCAGCCATGATCTTATTGAATGGCGGGGCAGGCTCGAGGGGCTAGATGGCCTACTCCTGCTCCTATTTCTTATGTTCTTATGTTCTTAACACACCGTATGCCTTCTTAACAACCCTATCAACCTGGGTGCCAACTTTCAGGGATCTATCCACATGGACACCCAGATCCCTCTGTTCATCCACACTACCAAGTATCTTACCATTAGCCCAGTGCTCTGTATTCCTGTTACTCCTTCCAAAGTGAATCACCTCACACTTTTCCGCATTAAACTCCATTTGCCACCTCTCAGCCCAGCTCTGCAGCTTATCTATGTCCCTCTGTAACCTGCCACTTCCCTCCGCACTGTGTACAACTCCACCGGCTTTAGTGTCATCCGCAAATTTACTAATCCATCCTTCTATGCCTTCATCCAGGTCATTAATAAAAATGACAAACAGCAGTGGCCCTAAAACAGATCCTTGCGGTACACCACTAGTAACTGAACTCCAGGATGAATATTTCCCATCAACCACCACCCTCTGTTTTCTTACAGCTATGATGTGGAGATGCCGGCGTTGGACTGGGGTAAACACAGTAAGAAGTTTAACAACACCAGGTTAAAGTCCAATAGGTTTATTTGGTAGCAAAAGCCACACAAGCTTTCGGAGCTGCAAGCCCCTTCTTCAGGTGAGTGGGAATTCTGTTCACAAACAGAGCATATAAAGACACAAACTCAATTTACATGAATAATGGTTGGAATGCGAATACTTACAACTAATCAAGTCTTTAAGAAACAAAACAACATGAGTGGAGAGAGCATCAAGACAGGCTAAAAAGATGTGTATTGTCTGGAGACAATACACATCTTTTTAGCCTGTCTTGATGCTCTCTCCACTCATGTTGTTTTGTTTCTTAAAGACTTGATTAGTTGTAAGTATTCGCATTCCAACCATTATTCATGTAAATTGAGTCTGTGTCTTTATATGCTCTGTTTGTGAACAGAATTCCCACTCACCTGAAGAAGGGGCTTGCAGCTCCGAAAGCTTGTGTGGCTTTTGCTACCAAATAAACCTGTTGGACTTTAACCTGGTGTTGTTAAACCTCTTACTGTTCTTACAGCTAGCCAATTCCTGATCCAAACCACTAACTCACCCTCAATCCCATGTGTCCGTATTTTCTGCAAAAGCTTACCATGGGGAACCTTATTAAATGCTTTGCTGAAATCCATATACACCACATCAACCGCTTTACCCTCATCCACCTCTTTGGTCACCTTCTCAAAGAACTCAATAAGGTTTGTGAGCCACGACCTACCCTTCACAAAACTGTGCTGACTATCCCTAATCAAATTATTCCTTTCCAGGTGATTATAAATCCTATCTCTTATAATCCTTTCCAATTCTTTGCCCACAACAGAAGTAAGGTTCACCGGTCTATAATTACCAGGGTTGTCCCTACTCCCCTTTTTGAACAAGGGGACAACATTTGCTATCCTCCAGTCTTCTGGCACTGTTCCTGTAGACAATGACGACCCAAAGATCAAAGCCAAAGGCTCTGCAATCTCCTCTCTAGCCTCCCAGAGAATCCTAGGATAAATCCCATCCGGCCCAGGGGGCTTATCTATTTTTACCCTTTCCAGAATTGCTAACACCTCCTCCCTATGAACCTCAATCCCATCCAATCCAACAGCCTGCATCTCAGTACTCCCCTTGACACTGTCCCTCTCCAGTGTGAATACTGATAGGATGCAAGACTGGGCGGAGAAGTGGCAGATGGACTTCAACTCGGATAAATGTGTAGTGGTCCATTTTGGCAGGTCAAATGGGATGAAGGAGTATAATATCAAGGGTAAGACTCTTAGCAGTGTCGAGGATCAGAAGGACCTTGGGGTCCGGATCCATAGGACTCTTAAATCGGCCTAGCAGGTAGAGGAGGTGGTTAAGAAGGCGTATGGTGTGCTGGCCTTTATCAATCGAGGGATTGAGTTTAGGAGTCAGGAGATAATGATGCAGCTTTATAAGACCCTCGTCAGACCCCACTTGGAGTACTGTGCCCAGGTCTGGTCGCCTCATTATAGGAGGGATGTGGAAATGATTGAAAGGGTGCAGAGAAGATTTACAAGAATGTTGCCTGGATTGGTTGGCATGCCTTATGAGGATAGGCTGAGGGAGCTCAGTCTTTTCTCCTTGGAGAGACGAAGGATGAGGTGACCTGATAGAGATGTACAAGATGTTGAGAGGTATAGATTGGGTGGATTCTCGGAGACTTTTTCCCAGGGCTGAAATGGCTGCTACGAGAGGACACAGTTTTAAGGTGCTGGCGAGTAGGTACAGAGATGTCAGGGGTGAGTTTTTCACACAGAGGGTGGTGGATGAGTGGAATCGGCTGCCATCAGTGGTGGTGGAGGCAAGCTCGATAGGGTCTTTTAAGAGACTTCTGGATGAGTACATGGGACTTAATATGATTGAGGGCTCTAGGTAAGTCTATTTATAATCCTCGGTAGGTAGGGACATGACCGGCGCAACTTGTGGGCCGAAGGGCCTGTTTGTGCTGTATTTTTTCTATGTTCTATGTTCTAAATGCGAGGTGATGCATTTTGGTAGATTGAACCAGGGCAGGACTTACTCAGTTAATGATAGGGCGTTGGGGAGAGTTACAGAACAAAGAGATCTCGGGTACAGGTTCATAGCTCCTTGAAAGTGGAGTCAGAGGTGGACAGAGTGGTGAAGAAGGCATTCGGCATGCTTGGTTTCATTGATCAGAACATTGAATACAGGAGTTGGGATGTCTTGTTGAAGTTGTACAAGACATTGGTAAGGCCATACTTGGAATACTGTGTCCAGTTCTGGTCACCCTATTATAGAAAGGATATTATTAAACTAGAAAGAGTGCAGAAAAGATTTACTAGGATGCTACCAGGACTTGATGGTTTGGGTTATAAGGAGAGGCTGGATGGACTGGGACTTTTTTCTCTGGAGTGTAGAAGGCTGAGGGGTGATCTTATAGAGGCCTATAAAATAATAAGGGGCACAGATCAGGTAGATCATCAATATCTTTTCCCAAAGGTAGGGGAATCTAAAACTAGAGGGCATAGGTTTAAGGTGAGAGGGGAAATCATCATAGAAATCATAGAAACCCTACAGTGCAGAAGGAGGCCATTCGGCCCATCAAGTCTGCACCGACCACAATCCCACCCAGGCCCTACCCCCACATATTTACCCGCTAATCTACGCATCTCAGAACTCTAAGGGGCAATTTTTAACCTGGCCAATCAACCTAACCCGCACATCTTTGGACTGTGGGAGGAAACCGGAGCACCCGGAGGAAACCCACGCAGACACGAGGAGAATGTGCAAACTCCACACAGACAGTGACCCGAGCCGGGAATCGAACCCGGGACCCTGGAGCTGTGAAGCAGCAGTGCTAACCACTGTGCTACCGTGCCGCCGAGAGATACAAAAATGTCCAGAGGGGCAATTTTTTCACACAGAGGGTGGTGAGTGTTTGGAACAAGCTGCCGGAGGCAGTAGTATAGCGGGTACAATTTTGTCTTTTAAAAAGCATTTAGACAGTTACATGGGTATAGAGGGATATGGGCCAAACGTGGGCAATTGGGACTAGCTTAGTGGTTAATAAAAAGGGCGGCATAGACAAGTTGGGACGAGGGGCCTGTTTCCATGTTGTAAATCTCTATGACTCGATAACAATTTATAGGGTTGGGCTGGATTTAACGTTCCAATACAAGTCCTGCCCACTGACACGTTCCTTTGTGGGGCAGGTCTAACTGAGGCCACGATTGGGCCCTCCTCCAGATACAAAATCCGAGTGATGGAAATCCCATCCTGAGAGCTGCCAGATAATGAGAGGCTGAGTGCTCTCCAGAAGAGGCAGTGCAAAGCGGTGGCTGGAGCCGGAACTACAGTGAGGCCTTCACCGGAGGCACTTGTCCTATCACCAGGACAGGTGAGTGGATGTTTTGGAAGGCAGTGGGTCATCAGCAGGATAAGGGTCAGATGCAAGGTTAGGGGGTGTGTTTTTGTGGGTTTCAGTGAGCATCCTCTATTGATGGGGAGAGATGTGCAACTTCAGGAGAATTCCTGATCCAACAGTAAATCCCACTGAACTCAGGAATAGTTCACCAGCTGGTGGGTTTCTGCATCAGCCTATTGATGCTGCCACGGTCTGCTTCCCTGCAGCTTCCAATCGATTCTGCAGTCCCCGTTCCAGAAAGTTCACTCCACCTAAACCACTGGAGTCAGATATAGGCCCCAGCAGCTAAGGACAACATTTCCTTTCCCTGAAGGACATTCATCAACCAGAGGGGTTTATGTAACAATTTGGTAGCTTTGTGGTCAATTCTACTGAAACTAGTTTTCAATTCCCGATTTAATTCACTAAATTTAAATCGTGCTCCTGGTGCGTTTAGTCCAGAGTAACTGTCCACAAACATTACCACGATGCTGACTCCACCCTGGGGATTTACACAAAATGATGTGAGCCTTTGGAATATTCACACCAAACATTTGATTTTAAAACTCACTCATGTCACAGAAGTGTTGCCAGAAAGCTTCCATCCACCGATACATCTCCTCTGGAGATTCTGGCACTAGCGTGTGAGTCACTTCCTCACCTGCATAGTGGTTCGTTATCGAGATGCTGTTACTTTTACTCTTTGGATCTTTCTCTGTTGATCTGATTTGTGTTTCCTGGAAAACAGGAAAATGAAATGCTGGAAACTCTGAACTAAAACCAGAAATTGCTGAAAATACTCAGAAGGTCTGGCAGCATCCAAAACAAAAAGAGCAAAGAAATGCCAGGCAATGACCGTCACCAATAAGAGACACTCTAACCACCACCCCTTGACATTCAATGGTGTTACCATCACTGAATCCCCCACTGTGAACATCCTTGGGGTTACCATTGACCAGAAACTCAACTGGACTCACCACATAAACACAGTGGCTACAAGAGCAGGTCAGAGACTGGGAATACTGCGGCGAGTAACTCACCTCCTGACTCCCCAAAGCCTGTCCACCATCTACAAGGCACAAGTCAGGAGTGTGATGGAATACTCCCCACTTGCCTGGATGGGTGCAGCTCCAACAACACCTCGATGTGGTGCCAATCGAGCCATCAAGAAGCTCGATTGGCACCACATCTACAAACATTCAACACCTCCACCACCGACGCTCAGTAGCAGCAGTGTGTACTATCTACAAGATGCACTGCAGCAATTCACCAAAGATCCTTAGACAGCACCTTCCAAACCCACGACCACTTCCATCCAGAGGGACAAGGGCAGCAGATACATGGGAACACCACCACCTGCAAGTTCCCCTCCAAGCCACTCACCATCCTGACTTGGAAATATATCAAAGAACAAAGAAAATTACAGCACAGGAACAGGCCCTTCGGCCCTCCAAGCCTGCGCCGACCATGCTGCCCGACTGAACTAAAACCCCCTACCTTTCCAGGAACCATATCCCTCTATTCCCATCCTATTCAAGTATTTGTCCAGACGCCCCTTAAAACTCACTATAGTATCCGCTTCCACTACCTTCCCCAGCAGCGAGTTCCAGGCATCCACCACCCTCTGTGTAAAAAACGTGCCTTGTACATCTCCTTTAAACCTTGCCCCTCGCACCTTAAACCTGTGTCCCCTAGTAATTGACTCTCCCACCCTGGGAAAAAACTTCTGACAACCAACGCTTTCATCCTGGGAAAAAGCTTCTGAGTATCGGCCGTTCCTTCGCAGTCGCTGGGTCAAAATCCTGGAATTCCCTCCCTGTCTTGGCGTTTATTGGTAGGGGGATTGAATTTAGGAGTCGTGGCGTTATGTTGCAACTGTACACAACTCTGGTGCGGCCGCACTTGGAGTACTGTGTGCAGTTCTGGTCCCCACATTACAGGAAGGATGTGGAGGCTTTGGAGAGGGTGCAGAGGAGGTTTACCAGGATGTTGCCTGGTATGGAGGGGAGATCCTATGAGGAGAGGCTGAGGGATTTGGGATTGTTTTCGCTGGAAAGGCGGCGGCTAAGAGGGGATCTTATTGAAACATATAAGATGATTAGAGGTTTAGATAGGGTGGATAGTGATAGCCTTTTTCCTCTGATGGAGAAATCCAGCACGAGGGGGCATGGCTTTAAATTGAGGGGGGGTAGTTATAGAACCGATGTCAGGGGTAGGTTCTTTACCCAGAGGGTGGTGAGGGATTGGAATGCCCTGCCAGCATCAGTAGTAAATGCGCCTAGTTTGGGGGCGTTTAAGAGATCCGTAGATAGGTTCATGGACGAAAAGAAATTGGTTTAGGTTGGAGGGTCACAGTTTTTTTTTAACTGGTCGGTGCAACATCGTGGGCCGAAGGGCCTGTTCTGCGCTGTAATGTTCTATGTTCTAACGGCATTGTGGGTCAACCCACAGCACGTGGACTGCAGCGATTCAAGAAGGCGGCTCATCACCACCTTCTCAAGGGGCAACTAGGGATGGGCAATAAATGCTGGCCCAGCCAGCGACACCCATGTCCCAAGAATGAATAAATAAAAATCTCCCAATGCCACCCCCCCCCCCCCAATCCCCCTACTGCCCCAAAAATAAAAACTGGTGAAGCTTCTTTACACTCTCTCCAAAGTTTCCACATCCTTCTCGTAACGTGGTGACGAGAACCGCACAAAATACTCGAAACTGGGGTTTGGGGCATTGAGTGGTGGGGGTTGGTGGGTGGGGTTGGGAGGGTGGGAGGGTGAGGGGGGATGGGGATGGGGGGTGGGGGCGGAGGATTGGGGTGGGGGGGTGGTTGGTGGGGGTGGAGGTAGGGGTGGAGGAGTAGGGGGGTTGGGGGTGTGGGGAGGTCGGGGGGGGGGGGGCAGTTGCCTGGAATGCGCTGCCAGAGCAGGTGGTGGAAGCAACATTTTAGAGGCATCTGGATGGGTCCATGAATCGGAATAGAGGGATACGAAAACAGAAAATGCTGGAAAATCTCAGCGGGTCTGACAGCCTCTGTGGGGAGAGAACAGAGCCAACGTTTGGAGTCTGGATGACCCTTTGTCAGAACTGAATAGAGGGATACGGTTCAAGTAAGGGCGGGAGGTTTAATTGATATAAATTGGATATAAATTGTCCCATCGGTAAGAAGCGGCATGGGTTCATGAAGGGCAGATCATGTTTGACTAATTTGGTGAAATTCTTTGAAAACATTACATGTGCAGTGGACAATGAGGAACCTGTGGATGTGGTGTATCTGGATTTCCAGGAGGCATTTGACAAGGTGCCGCACCAAAGACTGCTGCATAAGATAAAGGTGCACGGTGTTACGGGTAATGTATTAGCGTGGATAGAGGATTGGTTAACTAACAGAAAGCAAAGAGTGCGGTAAACGAGTGTTTTTCTGGTTGGCGATCAGTGACTAGTGGTGTGCCTCAGGGATCAGTGTTGGGACCGCAATTGTTTACGATTTTCATAGATGATTTGGAGTTGGGAACCAAGTATGGTGTGTCAAAATTTGCAGATGACACGAAGATGGGTGGCAGAGCAAAGTGTGCAGAGGACGCTGAAAGTCTGCACACGGATATAGATAATCTAAGTGAGTGGGCGAGGGTCTGGCAGCTGGAGTACAATGTTGGTAAATGTGAGGTCATCCATTTTGGTAGGAATAACAGCAAAATGGACTATTATTTAAATGGTAAAAAATTGCACCATGCTGTCTATCGCCAATGAGATTATTCAGTTCTAAATGCGCATATATCCTATCTCTAAGAATCTTCTCCAACAATTTCCCTACCACGGACGTCAAGCTCACCGGCCTATAATTACCCGGAATATCCCTGCTACCCTTCTTAAATAACGGGACCACATTTGCTATCCTCCAATCCTCTGGGACCTCACCTGTGTCCAGTGAAGAGACAAAGATTTCTGTTGGAGGCCCAGCAATTTCATCTCTTGCCTCCCTGAGGAATCTCGGATAGATGCCATCCGGCCCTGGGGATTTGTCTGTCTCAATGTTTCCTAAAAAACCTAACGCTTCCTCCCTTGTAATTGAGATTTCTTCTAACGGGTCAACACATCTCTCTGAGACAATACCAGTCAACATGTCCCTCTCCTTTGTGAATACTGATGCAAAGTATTTATTTAGGATCTCACCTACTTCCTTTGGTTCTAAGCATAATTCCCCTCCTTTGTCTCTGAGAGGTCCGATTCTTTCCCTAACAACCCTCTTGTTCCTAACGTATGTATAAAATGCCTTCGGATTCTCCTTAACCCTGTCTGCCAAGGACATTTCCTGACCCCTTTTTGCCCTTCTAACTCCCTGTTTGAGTTCTTTTCTACTTTCTCTGTATTCCTCCAGTGCTCCATCAGTTTTTAGCTGCCTGGACCTCATGTATGCCTCTTTTTTCTTTTTGATTAGACCCACAATTTCACTGGTTATCCATGGCTCCCGAATCCTATCTTTCCTATCCTTCCTCTTTACAGGCACATGCCTGTCCTGCAGTCCTATCAACTGCTCCTTAAAAGACTCCCACATGCCAGATGTGGATTTACCCTCGAACAGCCTCTCCCAATCAACAGCCACCAAATCCTGCCTAATCGGCTGTAGTTAGCCTTCCCACAATTCAGCACCTTACCCATCGGACAACACTCATCTTTTTCCATTACTCTCCTAACGTTTACAGAATTGTGGTTACTATTTGCCACATGTTCCCCTACTGAAACTTTGATGACCTGACTGGGCTCATTCCCCAGTACTCGGTCCAGTATAGCCCCCTCTCCAGTTGGACTGTCAACATATTGTTCCAAAGAATCTTCCTGTACGCATTTTATAAATTCTTCCCCGTCCAGGCTCCCAGCCCGAAGCAATTTCCAGTCTATGTGAGGGAAATTAAAGTCTCCCACTACAACAACCCTATTTTTTCTGCACCTGTCCAGAATCTCCTTACATATCCGTTCCTCAACTTCCCGTGGGCTGTTGGGAGGCCTGTAGTATACCCCCAGCACAGTGTCTGCGCCCTTCCTGTTTCTGAGCTCCACCCACAGTGACTCGTTACCTGACCCTTCCATATTGTCCACCCTCTGTACCGCTGGAATATGCTCCCTAACCAGCATTGCTACTCCCCCAACTCTCCTCGCCCCTCCTCTGTCTCGCCTAAAACACTTATACCCCGGAATATTCAGCTGCCAGTCCTGTCCTTCTTTTAACCAAGTCTCCGTCACTGCAACCACATCCAAGTTCCGTGCAAGCATTAAGGCTCTAAGCTCGTCTGTCTTGCCCGTAACGCTCCTTGCATTGAAGCAGATGCACTCCAGACCTCCAGGCCCACTGAGGTCATCCTCCCCCAGAATGCTCTTCCTCTTAGATAGCCTTGTCTTGGCCCCAACCTCGTCCCCAGCCTCTATGCTTATTGACCTGTTGTTCTGATCCCCACCCCCCTCCCACATTAGTTTAAATCCACCGGAACTGCACGAGCAAAACTCCCAGCTAGGATATTTGTGCCCCTCCAGTTTAGGTGTAACCCGTCCTTCTTGTACAGGTGCCATCCTCTCTTGAAGACTTCCCAGTGATCCACGAATTTGAAACCCTCCCTCCTGCACCAGTCCTTTAGCCACGCGTTCAGCTGTGCAGTCTCCCTGTTCCTAGCCTCACTAGCACGTGGCACTGGGAGTAGTCCAGAGATCGCTACCCTAGAGGCCCTGCTTTTCAGCCGACTACCGATCTGGAATTTATATAAATGATCTGGAAGAAGGAGTAACTGGGGTGATCAGTAAGTTTGCGGACGACACAAAACTGGCAGGACTTGCAGATAGTGAGGAACATTGTCAGAGGCTACAGAAGGATATAGATAGGCTGGAAATTTGGGCAAGGAAATGGCAGATGGAGTTCAATCCTGATAAATGCGAAGTGATGCATTTTGGTGGGAATAATGTAGGGAGGAGCTACACGATAAATGGAAGAACCATAAAGGGTGTAGAGACGCAGAGGGACCTGGGTGTGCAAGTCCACAGATCTTTGAAGGTGACGTCACAGGTGGAGAAGGTGGTGAAGAAGGCATATGGCATGCTTGCCTTTATAGGACGGGGCATAGAGTATAAAAGTTGGGGTCTGATGTTGCAGATGTATAGAACGTTGGTTCGGCCGCATTTGGAATACTGCGTCCAGTTCTGGTCGCCACACTACCAGAAGGACGTGGAGGCTTTGGAGAGAGTACAGAGGAGGTTTACCAGGATGTTGCCTGGTATGGAGGGGCTTGGTTATGAGGAGAGATTGGGGAAACTGGGGTTGTTCTCCTTGGAAAGACGGAGGATGAGGGGAGACTTAATAGAGGTGTATAAAATTATGAAAGGCATAGATAGGGTGAACGATGGGAAGCTTTTCCCCGGGTCGGTGGTGACATTCACGAGGGGTCATAGGTTCAAGGTGAAGGGGGGGAGGTTTAACACAGATATCAGAAGGACATATTTCACACAGAGGGTCGTGGGGGCCTGGAATGTGTTGCCGGGCAAGGTGGTGGAGGCGGACACACTGGGAACGTTTAAGACTTATCTAGACAGCTATATGAACGGAGTGGGAATGGAGGGATACAAAAGAGTGGTCTAGTTTGGACCAGGGAGCGGCGCGGGCTAATTGTTCCTGGTTTCTCGTTTCAAGGCTTCATTCTACGATCATCTTGCTGGTGCCAGTACAGAGTGAGACTGCGGATAGTTGGGAACCTGTCTCGGGGGCAGGGAATTCATATGGTGTTCGTGGAAGTGGAAATGACTAGGGTTGGGAAGCATTTTCCGATCGGGGCCATTGTGATCTCCTGGACTCGTTTCGATCGCCTCAGGGGGTCGGAGAGGAATTTCCCAGATTTTTTTTTTTTTTTCCCCATATTGGCCCTGGGGTTTTTCACTCTGGGTTTTCGCCTCTCCCTGGAGATCACATGGTCTGGAATGGGGGGGTGGGGGTAAGTTAATAGGTTGTAATGAACAAAGCATCATAGCTGTGAGGGACAGCTCGGTGGATAGGATATTGGTATGTAGATAGGCTGGAAAATTGGGCGGGGATCCTGGATTCAGGATTCAATCCTGGACCGGGGAGCGGCGCGGGCTTGGAGGGCCGAAGGGCCTGTTCCTGTGCTGTATTGTTCTTTGTTCATTGCTTCTTTGTACCCAACTCCCTGAATTGCTCTCTCAGGACCTCCCTGCTCTTTCTGCCTACGTCATTTGCACCAATGTGGACAATGACGTCTGTCTGGTTACCCGTCCCTTTTAGGATGCTTCCTACCCGCTCAGAGACATCCAGGACCCCGGCACCAGGGAGGCAGACTACCATCCTGGAGTCTCGTTCACGCCCACAGAACCGCCTGTCTGTGCCTCTAACTATTGCATCCCCCACTACTATTGCTCTCATAGTCCCCGTCTTTCCCTTCTGAGCCACAGAGCCCGACTCCGTGCCAGTGACCTGGTCACTGTGACTTACCCCTGGAGGGTCATCCCCTCCCCGACAGTATCCAAAACAGTATACTTATTTTGGAGGGGGACAACCACAGGGGATCCCATCACTGACTGCTCTCTCCCCTCCTCTCTCCTGTCTGACACCCATCCCTTACTGTTAAGAATTAAGAAGGCAAATGGAATTTTGTCCTTCATTGCAAGAGGGATGGAGTTTAAAAACAGCGAGGTTATGTTGCAGCTGTATAAGGTGCTGGTGAGGCCACACAAAGAACAATACAGCACAGGAACAGGTCCTTCGGCCCTCCAAGCCCAGGCCGCTCCCTAGTCCAAACTAGACCATTCTTTTGTATCCCACCATTCCCACTCCATTCATGTGGCTATCGAGATAAGTCTTAAACGTTCCCAGTGAGCCCGCCTCCACCACCTTGCCCGGCAGCGTATTCCAGGCCCCCACCACCCTCTGCATAAAATACGTCCTTCTGATATCCGTGTTAAACCTCCCCGCCCTCACCTTGAACCTATGACCCCTCGTGAACGTCACCACCAACCTGGGAAAAAGCTTCCCACCATTCACCCTATCTATGCCTTTCATAATTTTATACACCTCTATTAGGTCACCTCTCATCCTCCGTCTTTCCAGTGAGAACAACCCCAGTTTACCCAATCTCTCCTCATAACTAAGCCCTTCCATACCAGGCAACATCCTGGTAAACCTCCTCTGTACTCTCTCTAAAGCCTCCACGTCCTTCTGGTAGTGTGGCGACCAGAACTGGGCGCAGTATTCCAAATGCAGCCGAACCAACGTTCTATACAACCGCAACATCAGACCCCAACTTTTATACTCTATGCCCCGTCCTATAAAGGCAAGCATGCCATGTGCCTTCTTCACTACCTTCTCCACCTGTGACGTCACCTTCAAGGATCTGTGAACTTGCACACCCAGGTCCCTCTGCGTATCTACACCCTTTATGGTTCTGCCATTTATCGTATAGCTCCCCCCTACGTTAGTTCTACCAAAATACATCACTTCGCATTCATCTGGATTGAACTCCATCTGCCATTTCTTTGCCCAAATTTCCAGCCTATCTATATCCTTCTGTAGCCTCTGACAATGTTCCTCACTATCTGCAAGTCCAGCCATTTTCGTGTCGTCCGCAAACTTACTGATCACCCCAGTTACACCTTCTTCCAGATCGTTTATATAAATCACAAACAGCAGAGGTCCCAATACAGAGCCCTGCGGAACACCACTAGTCACAGGCCTCCAGCCGGAAAAAGACCCTTCCACTACCACCCTCTGTCTTCTGTGACCAAGCCAGTTCTCCACCCATCTAGCCACCTCCCCCTTTATCCCATGAGATCCAACACCTGGAGTACTGTGTACAGTTTTGTTCTCCTTACTTGACAAAGGATATACTGGCACTGCAGGGGGTACAGAGGAAATTCACTCGGTTGAGTCTGGAGTCGAGAGGGTTGGCTGATGAGGAGAGACTTTGTAGACCGGGGCTATACTCATTGGAATTCAGAAGAATGGGGGGAGATCTTATAGAAACATATCAGATTATGAAGGGAAATGATAAGATAGAAGCAGGGAAGTTGTTTCCACTGGTGGGTGAAACTAGAACTAGGGGGCATAGTCTCAAAATAAGGGGAAGCAGATTTAGGACTGAGTTGAGGAGCAACTTCTTCACACAAAGGGTTGTGAATCTGTGGAATTCCCTGCCCAGTGAAGCAGTTGAGGCTACCTCATTGAATGTTTTTAAGGCAACGACAGATAAATTTTTGAACAGTAAAGGAATGCAAGCAGGCTTTTTCCGCTGAGGCTCGGGGAGAAAAAAACCAGAGGGCATGGGTTAAGGGTGAAAGGAGAAAAGTTTAAAGGGAATATTAGGGGGGGCTTCTTCACGCAGAGAGTGGTGGGAGTGTGGAATGAGCTGCCGGATAAAGTGGTAAATGCGGGGTCACTTTTAACATTTAAGAAAAGCTTGGACGGGTTCATGGATGAGAGGGGTGTGGAGGGATATGGTTCAAGTGCAGGTCAGTGGGACTAGGCATGAAATGGTTCAGCACAGACAAGAAGGGTCAAAAGGCCTGTTTCTGAGCTGTAATTCTCTATGCTTCTATGGAATTAAGGATTACGGTGAGTGGGCGGGTAAGTGAAGCTGAGTCCACGAAAAGATCAGCCATGATCTTATTGAATGGCGGAGCAGGCTCGAGGGGCCAGATGGCCTACTCCTGCTCCTAATTCTTATGTTCTTATGTTCTTCTGTTTGTTTTAGTTTAATTAGAGCATCATGATTGGCATGGGCTGGAGGGGCTGAAGGGCCTGTTCCTGTGCTGCACAGTTATTTTTTCTTTGTAGTCACGCCCCCCCCCCCCCCCCACTGACTTCCCTACCACCCCCGCTGCCCCCCAGCTCAATGCCCCCCACTCAATGCCCCCCAGCTCAATGCCTCCCTGTTCAATGCCCCCCTGCTCAATGCCCCTCCTGCTCAATGCCCCCCACTCAATGCCCCCCTGCTCAATGCCCCCCCCGCTCAATGCCCCTCCCCTGCTCAATGCCCCTCTCCTGCTCAATGCCCCCCTGCTCAATGTCCCCCCCCGCTCAATGCCCCCCTGCTCAATGCCCCTCTCCTGCTCAATGCCCCCCTGCTCAATGCCCCTCTCCTGCTCAATGCCCTTCCCCTTCTCAATGCCCCTACTGTTCAATGCCCCTCCCCTGCTCAATGAACCCACTGTCCAATACCCCCCCGCACAATGCCACCCCCACTCAGTGCCCCCCACACAATGCCCCCCCCACTGCTCAATTCCCCCACTGCTCAATGCCCCCCCGCTCAATGCCCCCCCCATGTCCCTTTTGTTTGTGCTGTCTGCTATTCCCAGAATTGCTGCCCTGATCAATTCTCCCTCTCCAGCAGAATGAAAGGGTAGTCATGCCCCGCCCCCCCCCCCCCTCCGCCCCGCCGGCCCCACTGACTCCCTCTCCAGCAGAAATACAGCAGGATATAGATAGGCTGGAAAATTGGGTGGAGAGGTGGCAGATGGAATTTAATCCGGATAAATGCGAAGTGATGCATTTTGGAAGAAATAATGTAGGGAGGAGTTATACAATAAATGGCAGAGTCATCAGGAGTATAGAAACACAGAGGGACCTAGGTGTGCAAGTCTACAAATCCTTGAAGGTGGCAGCACAGGTGGAGAAGGTGGTGAAGAAGGCATATGGTATGCTTGCCTTTATAGGACGGGGTATAGAGTATAAAAGCTGGAGTCTGATGATGCAGCTGTATAGAACGCTGGTTAGGCCACATTTGGAGTACTGCGTCCAGTTCTGGTCGCCGCACTACCAGAAGGACGTGGAGGCATTGGAGAGAGTGCAGAGAAGGTTTACCAGGATGTTGCCTGGTATGGAGAGTCTTAGCTATGAGGAGAGATTGGGTAAACTGGGGTTGTTCTCCTTGGAAAGATGGAGAATGAGGGGAGATCTAATAGAGGTGTACAAGATTATGAAGGGGATAGATAGGGTGAACGGTGGGAAGCTTTTTCCCAGGTCGGAGGTGACGATCACGAGGGGTCACGGGCTCAAGGTGAGAGGGGCGAAGTATAACTCAGATATTAGAGGGATGTTTTTTACACAGAGGGTGGTGGGGGCCTGGAATGCGCTGCCAAGTAGGGTGGTGGAGGCAGGCACGCTGACATCGTTTAAGACTTACCTGGATAGTCACATGAGCAGCCTGGGAATGGAGGGATACAAACGATTGGTCTCGTTGGACCAAGGAGCGGCACAGGCTTGGAGGGCCGAAGGGCCTGTTTCCTGTGCTGTACTGTTCTTTGTTCTTTGAAATAACACAGAATTGCTGAGAATCGGGAGCGTTGCAGAGAGAATTATTCACAGCAGCACGAATATTAGAGGAATATTAGAGGAGAGCGAGGAGGGGACATGAGAAGTCCTTGGCGGGTCGGATCAAGGAAAACCCCAAGGCCTTTTACTTTTATGTGAGGAATAAAAGAATGACCAGGGTGAGGTTAGGGCCGGTCAAGGACAGTAGTGGGAACTTGTGTATGGAGTCAGTAGAGATAGGCGAGGTGATGAATGAATACTTTTCTTCAGTGTTCACCAAGGAGAGGGGCCATGTTTTTGAGGAAGAGAAGGTGTTACAGGCTAATAGGCTGGAGGAAATAGATGTTCGGAGGGAGGATGTACTGGCAGTTTTGAATAAATTGAAGGGCGGCACAGTAGCACAGTGGTTAGCACTGCTGCTTCACAGCTCCAGGGACCTGGGTTCGATTCCCGGCTTGGGTCACTGTCTGTGTGGAGTTTGCACATTCTCCTCGTGTCTGCGTGGGTTTCCTCCGGGTGCTCCGGTTTCCTCCCACAGTCCAAAGATGTGCGGGTTAGGTTGATTGGCCACGCTAAAATTGCCCATTAGGGTCTTGAGATGGGTAGGTTAGAGGGATTAGCGGATAAATAGGTAGGGATATGGGGGTGGGGCCTGGGTGGGATTGTGGTCGGTGTAGACTCGATGGGCGGAATGGCCTCCTTCTGCATTGTAGGGTTTCTATGAATATTCTTCTATGAAGGTCGATAAGTCCCCTGGGCAAGATGAAATGTATCCTAGGATTCTTTGGGAGGCAAGGGATGAGATTGCAGAGCCTTTGGCTTTGATCTTTGGGTCCTCACTGTCCACGGGGATGGTGCCAGAGGACTGGAGAATGGCGTATGTTGTTCCTCTGTTTAAGAAAGGGAATAGAAATGACCCTGGTAATTATAGACCGGTTAGTCTTACTTCAGTGGTTGGTAAATTGATGGAAAAGGTCCTTAGGGATGGGATTTACGACCATTTAGAAAGATGCGGATTAATCCGGGATAGTCAGCACGGATTCGTGAAGGGCGAGTCGTGCCTCACAAATTTGATTGAATTTTTTGAGGAGGTAACTAAGTGTGTTGATGAAGGTAGGGCAGTTGATGTCATATACATGGATTTTAGTCAGGCGTTTGATAAGGTCCCCCATGGTCGGCTTATGATGAAAGTAAGGAGGTGTGGGATAGAGGGAAAGTTGGCTGATTGGATAGGTAACTGGCTATCTGATCGAAGACAGAGGGTGGTGGTGGATGGAAAATTTTCGGACTGGAGGCAGGTTGCTAGCGGAGTGCCACAGGGATCAGTGCTTGGTCCTCTGCTCTTTGTGATTTTTATTAATGACTTAGAGGAGGGGGCTGAAGGGTGGATCAGTAAATTTGCTGATGACACCAAGATTGGTGGAGTAGTGGATGAGGTGGAGGGCTGTTGTAGGCTGCAAAGAGACATAGATAGGATGCAAAGCTGGGCTGAAAAATGGCAAATGGAGTTTAACCCTGATAAATGTGAGGTGATACATTTTGGTAGGACAAATTTAAATGTGGATTACAGGGTCAAAGGTAGGGTTCTGAAGACTGTGGAGGAACAGAGAGATCTTGGGGTCCATATCCACAGATCTCTAAAGGTTGCCACTCAAGTGGATAGAGCTGTGAAGAAGGCCTATAGTGTGTTAGCTTTTATTAACAGGAGGATGGAGTTTAAGAGCCGTTGGGTTATGCTGCAACTGTACAGGACCTTGGTGAGACCACATTTGGAATAAAGTGTGCAGTTCTGGTCACCTCACTATAAGAAGGATATGGAAGCGCTGGAAAGAGTGCAGAGGAGATTTACCAGGATGCTGCCTGGTTTGGAGGGTAGGTCTTTTGAGGAAAGGTTGAGGGAGCTAGGGCTGTTCTCTCTGGAGCGGAGGAGTCTGAGGGGAGACTTAATATAGGTTTATCACAGGGGGACCAATATCCTGGCCGGTAGGTTGGCTAAGGCTACTGGGGAGAATTTAAACTAGATAGGTTGGGGGGAGGGGAGCTAGAAAAGTTGACTAGGATCAAGGAACTAATTGATGGGGGGGAGGATGCAGGGGTAAGGGGAATTACAAAATTAATGGTAGAGGAGAGGGTGCAAGTGAATGAAGGTGGTAATTTAGATAAGGGAGTAGAGGGAGAGGGTGTTCGCGACTCATCAAAGCGGGTCCAGATAAAAGCTGGAATAAGGACACTTTGCCTGAATGCACGAAGCATTCGGAACAAGGTAAATGAGTTGATGGTGCAAATCAGCACAAGTGGCCATTACAGAAACGTGGCTGAAAGGTGACCAGGACTGGGAGATGAATATCCAGGGGTATCAGGCGTTTAGGAAGAATAGACAGGAAGGAAAAGGTGGTGGGGTCGCGCTATTAATAAGAGATAATATCAGGGTAGTACTGAGGGATGACATAGGCTCTGAGGAACAAAACGTGGAATCATTATGGGTAGAGATGAGGAATAGTAGAGGGAGAAAGACACTAGTAGGTGTGGTATATAGGCCCCCAAATAATAATGTTGAGGTAGGGAGGGCTATAAACAAGCAGATAAGGGATGCGTGTAAAAACGGAACGGCAATAATCATGGGGGACTTCAACATGCACATTGACTGGCAGACTCAAGTCGGTAAGGGTGGAATGAAGGAAGAGTTCTTAGAATGCTGTCGGGATAGTTTCCTTGAACAGCATGTTACGGAACCGACGAGGGAACGAGCTATTTTGGATCTGGTATTGTGTAACGAGGTAGGTAGAATTAAGGATCTTATTGTGAAGGACCCTCTTGGGTCTAGTGACCACAATATGGTCGAATTTCTGATTCAGATGGAAGAGGAGAAAGTTTGGTCTCAAACCAGTGTCCTCTGTTTGAACAGAGGGAAATATGATAGGATGAGGGATGAATTGGCTAAGGTAGACTGGGAGAGCAGGCTGGCAGGTAGGATAGCTGAGGAACAGTGGAGGATTTTTAAGGAGATCCTTTTCAGTTCTCAGCAAAAATATATTCCAGCAAAAAACAAGGATTGTAAGAAAAGGGAGAACCAGCCGTGGATAACGAAGGAAATAAAGGAGAGTATTAAAATAAAAACAGGTGCGTACAGAGTGGCCAAAAATAGTGGAGAAACAAGTGACTGGGAAAAATTTAAGAAACAACAAAGAGAGACTAAGAAAGCGATAAAGAAAGGAAGGATAGACTAGAACATAAGAACATAAGAACATAAGAAATAGGAGCAGGAGTAGGCCATCTAGCCCCTCGAGCCTGCCCCGCCATTCAATAAGATCATGGCTGATCTGACGTGGATCAGTACCACTTACCCGCCTGATCCCCATAACCCTTAATTCCCTTACCGCTCAGGAATCCATCCATCCGTGCTTTAAACATATTCAGCGAGGTAGCCTCCACCACCTCAGTGGGCAGAGAATTCCAGAGATTCACCACCCTCTGGGAGAAGAAGTTCCTCCTCAACTCTGTCTTAAACCGACCCCCCTTTATTTTGAGGCTGTGTCCTCTAGTTTTAACTTCCTTACTAAGTGGAAAGAATCTCTCCGCCTCCACCCTATCCAGCCCCCGCATTATCTTATAAGTCTCCATAAGATCCCCCCTCATCCTTCTAAACTCCAACGAGTACAACCCCAATCTCCTCAGCCTCTCATAATCCAAACCCCTCATCTCCGGTATCAACCTGGTGAACCTTCTCTGCACTCCCTCCAATGCCAATATATCCTTCCTCATATGAAGCTAGGCTAGCAATTAATATAAAAAATGATAGTAAAAGTTTTTATAAATATATAAAAAGGAATAGAGTGGCTAGAGTGAATGTTGGACCCTTGGAGGATGAGAGGGGGGAGTTAATAGTGGGAAATGAGGATATGGCTGAGTCTTTAAATAAGTTTTTTGTGTCGGTCTTCACGGTGGAGGACACAAATAGTTTGCCAAATATTAACGATCGAGGGTTGGCAGCAGGAGAAATACTTAATACGATTAATGTTACCAGAGAGGCAGTGCTGGGTAGACTAATGGGACTGAAGGTGGACAAGTCCCCGGGTCCGGATGGAATGCATCCCAGGGTATTGAAAGA